>NC_141031.1:672500-820000 GCF_052040795.2 Danio rerio
AATAAGCCAAACATGTGAACATCACGGCCAGAACTCCAAATAAAAAGCTTTAATTTTCATTTTCACTTTTTGGATTTTTACTAGAACTTCTGTTCAGCTGCTTTGACTCAATCTACATTATAAAAGTGCTACAGAAATAAAGATGAACTAAAGTGAATTAAAAATAAAATAAAATAGCATCATATAAAATAGATGAACAGGTTGTTTCAGTGATATTAACTCTTTATCAGGAGAGGAGTCATGCATGATGAGTTCCATTTAAATTAACTAAAATACAATTTTTAACATTTCCCTAAGTCATCCTTCATCCTTTACTACACTCAATCATTGCAATGAGCATATTAACGCACTATAAAGGGTTAAATTTGCCTAAACTTCAGCTTAAACATCCACAAACAAATGTAATAAGCACAAAAATAAGTCAAACATGTGAACATCACGGCCAGAACTCCAAATACAAAGCTTCAATTTCCATTTTGACTTTCTGGATTTTTACTAGAACTTCTGTTCAGCTGCTTTGACTCAATCTACATAATAAAAGCACTACAGAAATAAAGATGAACTAAAGTGAATTAAAAATAAAATAAAATAGCATCATATTAAACAACTGAACAGGTTGTTTCAGTGATAATAACTCTTTATCAGGAGAGGAGTCATGCATGATGACTTCCATTTAAATTAAAATACAACTAAAAAAATTCCTTAAGTCATCCTTCATCCTTTACTACACTCAATCATTGCAATGAGCATATTAACGCACTATAAAGGGTTAAAATTGCTTAAACTTGAGCATAAACATCCACAAATAAATGTAATAAGCACAAAAGTAAGTCAAACATGTGAACATCACAGCCAGAACTCGAAACAAAAAGCTTCGATTTGCATTTTCAGTTTCTGTACGTCTGTGATGCAGA
This sequence comes from Danio rerio, assembly GCF_052040795.2. NCBI lineage: Eukaryota > Metazoa > Chordata > Actinopteri > Cypriniformes > Danionidae > Danio > Danio rerio. The sequence goes on from NC_141031.1 coordinate 673,415, forward strand.
AGCAGCGGGCGTCTGAATGAGCTCAGAGTTACTGGTAAAGCAGAATTAGATATCGACTGACCTCTCTTTCGTATTAATTTCGCAATTTGTGTAATGCATCACAAATGTCAAAAGGTCCTTTGATTTCCTTAAATAACAGCAGGCCAGACTAAGTGCGTATATATTTGAGAAAGTCACAAGAATCTGACTTCAGTTCTGCAATTAATCTCTGCTTACATTGGCAAAGATTGGAGAGGTTTTTTTGTCCGTTTTAATGGACGCGCTACTGTAGTTCATGTATTACATCTCATGCCAACAGATGACAGCCTTTGTGTTATAACATGCTCAAACTGCACATCTGACAAATCACAAATGAGCTAGCATTGTGCAATCAAATAATGAAATAAAGACCATCATTCAGAATAATAACTCTGTGTTATTTGCATGCACTTCAGAACAACTCAGCATTTGTAACATAAACATCTAATAGCAAAAAGTCGGGACAGCACATGTGCTTATGTTGATTTAACTTATTTTAACAAGTATTTTTTTAGAGTACACTGTAAAAATCCTGGTAGCCTTAAATTATGTTAAACTGACTTAAAACAGCCTGTATAACTTACAAAATTAAGTTAGAACATGATAAACTAAACTTAATGAGTTACAATGACCTAAAAACACATGCTGTCAGGACTAATTGCTCATATAAGCAGGTTAATAAGTTAAACAGGATTCAACTGTTTTAAAGTCATACACAGTTTAACTTCAGAGTTTTAGTCAGTTTGACTGATGTGAGTTGAGACGACTAGAAAAGTTCATTCGATTCAACTCAAATATTGAGGAAGATTTTTTTTACAGTGTAGGTAATTCATATTGTCATGTTGAGATTTATAACACACTGAGCTGGGATTTTTGAACTCATTTTGTCAGTTTCTATGTGATTTGCATGTGTTAAATTTTGATTTTCAGAACAATTAAACATTCATAACATAATCTGTAAAACATTTAATGACAAAAAGTCAAGATAGCAAATATTTTTTTTGTGTTAAATTAAACTTATTTTAGCAAGTTAATCAGGATTCAGCAAAATTGTAACATCATATTTTTAGCCAGTTTGACTTATGCGAGTTGAGACGACTAGAAAAGTTCATTTGCTTTAACTCGAAATTGAGGATATATATATATATATATATATATATATAATTTTTTTTTTTTTTTTTAGAGTAGACTGTAAAAATCCAGGTTGCCTCAAATTTTTAAGCTGAATCAAATTAACCTGATGAGCCCAATGAACTCATATTATGTTAAACTGACTTAAAACAGCTTTCATAACTTACAAAATTAAGTTAGAAGATGACTAACTTAAGCTACAATGACCTAAAAATATATGCTGTCAGGACTAATTGCTTATATAATTTTGTACAGTGCAGGTTAATAAGTTAAACAGGATTCAACTGTTTTAAAGTCAAACACAGTTTACTTCAGAGTTTTAGTCAGTTTGATTGATCAAAGTTGAGACGACTAGAAAAGTTCATTTGATTCAACTCAAATTTAGGATGAACTTTTTTACAGTGTAGGTAATTCATATTGTCATGTTGAGATTTATAACACACTGAGCTGGGATTTTTGAGCTCAATTTCGCAGTTTCTATGTGATTTGCATGTGTTAAATTTTGATTTTCAGAACAATTAAACATTCATAACATAATCTGTAAAACTATTAATGACAAAAAAAGTTGAGACCAAATATTTTTGTTTTAAATTAAACTTATTTTAATAAGTTAATCAGGTTTCAGCAAAATTTTTAACATCTATTTTTAGTCAGTTTGACTGATGTGAGTTGAGACAACTGGAAAAGTTAATTTGCTTCAACTCAAAAATGGAGGATTTTTTTAACAGTGTAGGTCAGTGGTCCTCAAACTGTGATAGATGTACCATTAGTGGTACACGGGCCTCCTTCTAGTGGTACATGGAGGAATTAAATATGTCATATGTACATGCTACATATATTTAAAAATCTATCCAAAATGATTTGATATATGAATATGATGACATATAGCCTATAATTGTTGTGTTGATTTGTATGGTGTCCACATTTAAGTAGAGTTTTTTTAGCTTTTAAAAACCATAACCTGTCATTTTTAACGTTGAAGAGCACATTTTAATTTAAATGGTGACGTTTTTAGTTTGTTTTTCGTTATTTTTATTTATTTATTTTTTAAATACAGTGTTAAGATTCAAACTATTTATAATGTTTAAAGTGGCTGACAAAAATAAATAAAAATTAAAATGTTGAAATAGTAGGAATTAATCTGCCCTGTTTTGGAAATGTGCAGAGCTGTAGCTGCTTTACTGGGCCTGCTACGCTACTCCATTTCAATACTGCTCATTAAGCTGATTCTTGGAGAGACATTTTTTTTCCAAGGTGGTACTTGATGAAAAGAGTTTGAGAACTACTAATGTAGGTAATTCATATCATTATAATGTTGAGATTTATAACACACTGAGCTGGGATTTTTGAGCTGATTATGGCAGTTTCTATGTGATTTGCATGTGTCAAATTGTGATTTTCAGAACAATTAAACATTCATATTATAAACTGTTAAATATTTAATGGCAAAAAGTCAAGACAACAAATATTTATATGCTAATTTAACTTGTTTTAATAAGCTGATTAATAATCAGGTTTCAACTAATTTTTTTTTAAAGTTACACTGTTCACCTTCATATTTTTAAGTCAGTTTGATTGATGTAAGTTGAGAAACTCAGCAGTCATTTTTTACCGTGTAGGTCATCCCTATAATTACCATTTTGAGATTTATTACACACTGCGCTGTGATTTTTGAGTTTATGATGACACTTTCTAGATTTTTCTGACAACTTTTTGCTCGAAAGCAAACTCACAAAGAAACATATAAGCTCACGCACAACACACAAACAACACTTTCATTTCAAGGTTTCACATATTTATCTGCACGCAACTCCAGAAGATAACAATGAAACTCTGTGTGGATTTTACACTGCAAATGTTAACTTAGGAGACTACACTTTGCAATGAGACATAAAGACACATGCATTTAGATTTGTTTTGATAAATGTAGATGATTTTAAAAGATTTTTTGTGAACATCTTTGATTTAACAGGACTAGTTTTGTTAATAAAATATTTTTTTTCTAACACAAAACTAGTCTTATTAAATCAAAAATATACACCAAAATCATTTAAAACCATCTTAATTTATAAAAACAAATTTAAATGTATGCTTGTGTTGTGTTTGACAGTTTTTATGTGGCATTATGATAAAGTTAAGAGAACAGAAAATGTTTAAGCATCTAAAACATCTGTAAAAATTTAATCTCAACAATAATAAACATTGAAAACTCTTTAATTAAAATTAACTTTGCTGACTTTGTTAAAATCATCTGCTGTTTTGATTTTATTTATTGATGATTTCTGAAGTCATTTCTCCTCAAATTCACACTTTAGCAATCAACAAATCAAAAATAATCTCTATTTTATTTTATTTAAATTATGTAAAGTTATAATAATTCAAAATTACGGTGTGAACAAAACGCCCAGATCCCTTCTCTCTCTCTCTGAGGCCTCTGCAATAATCAATATTTATTTACTGTAAATTTTTCAGCATAACAGTCAATGTTTTCCACTAAATAAACCCGACTAATATCAGACAGACACATCAAATCTGGAAATGCTGATGATCTTCTGATGATTTTACAGACAATGTAGGTGTTTCTCAGTCATACACATCACCACACTTTCTTCTAGGAGTGAAACTTTAAAAACTTCTCTCACCTGCTGAGAAGTTCATTCACGGATCTTCAGAAATAAACCCAAAAGTGTGTGTGTGCTTTCCCTGATATTCCTGCAAGAGATCAGCTCCTCTCTGACACTTACCAGCGGAGAGTGAAGCTTTCTGAACACTGAAGCGCCTGTGCAGCATGACTGCACTACTGTAGATGTGTGCGTGTGTGTGTGTGTGTGTGTGTGTCTTCACCTGTTGTGTGTGTGTGAGAGAGAGAGTTGAAGACACTGACCTGTCGGGTCTGCTGAAGGTGTTCAAAGAGATCTTCTCCTCCTCCTCCTCCTCCTGTCTGTCTGTCGTCTTGTCTGAGAGTTGCAAAAGTTTTCTTGTGTGTGTATGTGTGTGTTTTATCCTGATGTGCATGCGAGCCTGTTTGTGTGTGTGTGTGTGTAATTGTGCGCACGCTACAGGTTTGATCGGTGTGTGTTGTCGATCCAGCCAGCAGTGTTTGAGCTCTATAAAGCGCACAGATGCACGGAGCAAGTACAAATATTGGCTCTGTCTCAACACCTAGCGAGCTGACTACATAGACAGCACATCAGTGCGGCGTATTTCTCGCTAATAATGTCGCGCACGCGCTTTTTAAACACTCTGAATGCATTTAAATATATATTTTAAATTATGCTGTATTTATTTTATATTAGTCAATGTTATTGTAAAATATAATTACATTTTTCAGATGTGCTCTATTCTATAAGCTATAACTTTAACTGTTAAAAACTATTTGTTAGTTAGTTAATTAGTTGGTGTTATTAGTAACTGATAAAGTTATGGCGACTAATAATAACTTAAACTAATGTGCACATTTTTTAAAGCTGCTTCGGAGCAATAATCATTGTGAAAAGTGCTATACAAACTAGAGTTTAATTGAATTAAAATCTAGCATCTATATATTATAAAACGTAATCTAAAAAATAAATATATAAATATTGTGTGTGATTCTAAAATTCTGCACGTTGCTTTTGAAGCCCAAAGTTATTTTATTTACCATTATAATTTAACTATAAACATTCTAATAAATAAATAAATAAAAATTAAGTGTCTAATTTTTTATTATTATTGATATTATTATTAATATTATTGATATTATTATTATTTATATTCTTATTATTTATATTCTTATTATTATTATTGATATTATTATTATTATTATGGATATTATTGATATTATTTTATTTATATTCTTCTTCTTCTTTTTATTATTATTATTGTTATTATTACTATTATTATTATTGATTTTATTGATATTATTTTTATTGATATTATTTTTCTTCTTATTCTTCTTCTTATTATTATCATTATCATTGTTATTATTATCGTTGTTATTATTAATATTATTATTGATGTTATTATTATTTATATTAATATTATTAATATTAACATTATTATTGTTATTGATATTATTATTATTATTATTATTATTATTATTGATATTATGATTCTAATTATTATTCTAACCACGAAGTTATTCCTTGAATGATGACTATGATGAATAAAGTAACTTTGTTTACTCTATAAAATGTGCCTAAATTGTGAATACGGTCTAGTTAGTGAGCTGTGTGTGTTTTAAGACGCAGCCATCTTTCCTCCTCCCATCAGGAGCACCTTTGGAACACATGGAGCAATGCGGAAGAGCCGAAAACGACGCCAAATTAAGTGTACATAACTCCACTACCGATCTGCTCCACCTGTTGTCAACTCAGCGAAGAATGCTTCAAGCACCAAATCTAAATGTAGGCGTTTGGCCAAATACCAGATTTTACCGACATGTCAAACTGTACAACTAATTAATAAATAATAAAAATTCCTAATGCATGTTTCCTTTTATGCAAGTGCATGAGGACTGAATGATGCCTCGAGAGCTCCAAAAGTGACTGTAATAAATAAATAAATAAATAAAATAAATAAATAAATCATATTTAGGTCTCTTCAGTGAACTATTAGGATGTTTCTTTAACTTTCTCTCTAATTCAGTCACATAATCTTTCTGTAAAAGCAATGACACAGCAGTGCAGCATTATCATCATCGTATCACATGATCAAGTTCAAATACCGTGTTATAAATATGTGGAAAAGGGCAGACGTGTTTGACGTAATGACAGTCTCTGAAATCATCAGTCATATGACTGGACAAAAGCAGAGGAATAATGAGGGTGCAACTGTATTGATTGAGTAAAGGTTGTGTCAGTTTCACTGGGGAGAATATGCAAACTGATGCCACTATTAAATTCTAATTAAATATTTGAGTGAATATTCAAGTTTGGCAGACATCTGTCTTTTTGCTTTATTGTATTATTGTATTATATTTACATTATCAAACCTGTGTAGCTCTAAATGGAAATGCCTAATTTTGCTGATTGAGTTAGCTGGAATGGACATATTATGACAGTGTCACAATTAAAGGATAGTTCCCCCAATGTCTTATCATTCACTCAAACCCTTTACTCTTTTTCATTTGGTTTATAACCCTTTATGGGTTTTCAGTAGAACACACAATATTTCAAAGGAAAAACAAATGTAAATGAATGCGTCCCAACAACTAGCATTGCTGCAAATAGGTCCTGTATAATTGTCATGTGTTCAACAGAAGAAAGAAACTCACCAAGAACAAATGATGACAGACTTTTCATTTTTGGGTAAACTATCTCCTTTAAAAAAAATCATTAGTCCAATACTGCCACCCTCTGGTCATACTTATTCTCTAAACCAGCGGTGCCCAAACTTTCTCTCATGAAGGGCCAAAACTTGACTGAGGGCCATGGGCCGAAGGTGTAGGGAGAGAGTACAGAGTAACACCCTTTTGGTTTTGGTCAAACAATGAACAAAGTAATGGGGTTTGACAAATCATATAATCTTTACCAACAACACACAAGCCTCTCCTACAAATGAGCACTGGTTGTATGATCGCCGGTCCAATGGTTTCTGTGCAGTTTTGCCAAAAGTGCCAGAAGTATAACTATTACTATTTACCCCACCAGTGGGGCTAGTTGTAACAGACAGAGGGTTAGTTGTAACATGCTTATAAAGGCAGATTTCACACAATTTATTTAAATTTAGTTTACTTTAAAGCAGAGGTCACCAATCTCGGTCCTGGAGAGCCGGTGTCCCTGCAGGGTTTAGCTCCAACTTGCCTCAACACACCTGCCTGGGTGTTTCAAGTATACATAGTAAGAGCTTGATTAGCTTGTTCAGGTGTGTTTGATTAAGGTTGCTGCTAAAATCTGCAGGACACCGGCCCTCCAGGAGCAAGTTTGGTGACCACTGCTTTAAATAGTAGCTATATTTCCTCAGTACTTAGCTCAAATTATTTTTTATTCCACATAGCACAGCACGTTTATTTATTTACTGCATAAACACATTTGGATTTATTTGCATTATTATTATTCATTATTATACAATGTTTTTATTTGAATTATAGCAATACAATTATTTTTTTCTATAAAATTTTTATCTATTAAAAATGTTTTTATATAAAAAGCTCTCAACATCACACTAAAAATTCTACAAATATCTTGTTTGTTTAATTGGTGTTCATCTTTTAGCCTAGAGGACAGTAATCACAACAATAGATTTTACATTCATACTTTCACAAATAAAACAAATAAATAAATAAATAAAAATAAATATATATATCGACTATAATAAAAAATAAAAACCTCGGAAACATGCCATGGTTAACCCTGATCAAATACCTTAAAACTCTGTGTTACATTTTACCCCGTGTTACTTTGTGCTCCGCGTTCACCTTAAATATATTAAACTGGACTATAAAAACCGCAAGGTTCCGCGCAATTCATTAACGTTGTCCCAAACCAAATCAATTAAGTTTTAAGTGGATTAAACATAACCAGGATGCAGACCTTAGTGATGGGTCTTTCATGAACGATTCGTTCATTTTGAACGAATCTTCAATATGACTCAGGAACTACGAGTCCTCTCAGGGAGTGATTCGTTCATTCACGCGTGCGCACATTTGTGCAGGTGGTATCGTTCATTTCAAGTCTTTTGAGTCGTTCATCGTTGAAAAGCAAAAGCCAATAATATGCGTTCAGAGAGGGAAAAAGAATTGATCCGTTCATCTCTCGAGTCAACTATCGGGTCTGAGTCATTCGTTCCTCACGGGCCAATCATACGCGTTTAGAGCCGGAAAAAGAATTGAATTGAAAGGTGAACTAATCATCATGGCTCCTATCGGCTCAGACTGTGTACATTGGTTAAGATTATATGTGACAGTCAGTGTAACGTGAACGAATCACTGACATTTGAAGACATGAAGAGGTGAGCAAAGAGACAACAATACCTTCACAGACAAAAGAGCAGGTCAACATTGTATTATTATTTTCTCCTTCTCCTTCTATTAATGACTTATTTGTTGTGTGATCAACCTTTTGGGCTTGTTGTAGATGTGTTCGGAAGCAATTCGTAACATTTTACTAACATTTTGGCAAATTGAACCAAATAAATGAAATGACTCGAAAAAACATTCGTTCATCTCGATGAACAAGACTCAAAGATCCGAGTCAGTAAAATGATCTGAACTTCCCATCACTAGCAGACCTGGTGCAGTGCAATCAGAGCTGCATCCAATGCTTATTAATGGGCTCCCCTAACCCCAACCCCCACAGTGATATCACGAGCTCCATTAAATCCATTGTGTCTGACATTGCATCACTGAGATATGCAGTCTCAGCTTGCATCATCAAGGCTGCAACCAGATACTATTAGGCCAGGGCATTGAGTCTTGCACTTATGGTTCCTCTAAGTTCCAAAAATACAAAGAAACAAACAAATACTGGCAAAAAAGATTACACATACATGCATAACAGTACATGTGAGCACTCGATGCTTCAGCCGAATGTACATGTAATGACTGCGAACGAAGCTCAGGGCACGCCGTAATGTCAGTGGAATGATGCGCCACATGTTTATTGACACTTGTACAGAGAAAACAATTATCACCGGGTCATGCAAAGCAATATCACTGCGCACAAAGAAAACACAACATGAACAGAGTGACGCCGGAATAAACACACACCCAAATCAAACTCCTGAGATGTTTAACGTACAGTACGATACAATATGCGGAGATACTATAAACATGGCACTCATGAATATCCGGACGGGTTGATAAGTGCTGGATGCAAGCTGGATGTCGCTAAAACACCAGGCGTCCCACTGAAATCCCACCACTGCGTTGAAACCGACCAATCCAAGCAACGATTATCGTAGGAAACTTGAATAGGAAAGTGCGTTTATAAAGATCCCGAGGTATTGTTGAACTAATGGCTAATGCTTACAACACGGCAACTAGCTATACACACGCACACACCCACACACACAGGGGATAAACAAGGGAAACTAGTCACAAAGGTTTGTCTCTGAGTAAAGAAAATACATTAGCACGTTACAGCTACGACATCGAAGGGTTATAGACGACTTTAGCGTACACCAGCGTCCTGCAACTGATCGTGCCATCCCCTCCTCATATAAACCCCAGTGTTGTGAGGCAGAGTGACTCAAATATGTAGACAACTGGCGAGAACGATCACTGTACATCACTCTAACCTTCTTAGTTAACACTCGGAGAATTACAGCAGAGTTGGGAGGAGAGGTTGAATGTACACGGCTACATGGAGTTAACCTCAGACCAGGATGCATATCTGTCGGACGAGTCCCTGGCCACCCTCAGTGGTTTTGGGATTTGGCCATTAGTCAGAGAACAGGCTTGCAAAAGACTTTCGCAAGTTTCGGATGGTCTCTGCCTTTGCTTCGTCCTCGTTGCTGGAACGGAAGGTGTCGCCGAAGGCATTAAAGGCGTTGGTCAGGGACTGGGACTTGCTGCAAAGCAGAGGACAAAAACACAAGCAAGATCAGATTACACTTTCATTTAGACAGCTACTTTTAGTCACATGAGATGGTTAAGACAGGGGTTTAGTCTCACTCATGGAGACGCACTTGCCTTTAGTGCACTTTCCTTTAGACTGGAGGGCCGCAGTTCTGCACAGTTTAGTTCCAACCCTAATCAAACACACCCTATGAAACTAATTCCAGTCCTTAAGGCTTGTTTGAAACCTACAGGTAAGTGTGTCAGAGCAGGAATGGAACTAAACTGTGCAGGGCTGTGGCCCTCCAGAAACTGAGTTTGACACCCCTGACCATACCTGCCAACAAGACCAGCCAAAGACCTGAAGGGGCCATCGGAATAGTCAGCAATCCAGGGATGTTATAGATTGTACCAAACACTTGGGGACTGGGGGAAAGGGGGGGAATTATGGGAGTTTTCCAGGAGAAATGACAAAACGGGAGATGGGTGTGAATACGGGAGACTACCTAGGAAAAATGGGAGTGTTGGCAGGTATGCCCCTAACAGTTTGGTACTCTTAATGTCAGCATGGAATCAAAATTAAATCATCCGATTTATACATGCATCTGTGTTATTTTGTAAAATTTATTTGCCTTCATAATCTTTAACCAAATATATTCCCTCCAACTTTGAAATGACTTTTCATCTATTTGTCAATTTTTCTTCATTTTGTTAGCAATGCCCAACAATCCAATCGGTTCCAAATAGATTAATTCAAGCAACGCTCTACATTTTTTTTCTAATCTCAGGATCGATTATAATCAAATATGCGAAAATTGGACAGTCTTAACTTCTGTTTTCATTGTTGTTTACCAGGTCGTTGGGGAGGTGTCTGGTGCAGTGCAATCTGAGCTGCATCCAATGCCTTTTTAATGGGCTCACCTTACCCCTCCTCTCACCGTGACGTCACTAGCTCCATTTGAGCACCGCTGCCAATGAATGCATAGTTTTGGGTATCTTTTAAAATGGGATCCAGTAGTATCAATGCATCAGGAGAATGCTTGTGCACCCCCAGAGTAGAGAGCAGCATTTCCTCCTGAAATAGACAAATTTTTTTTTTCTAACTGAAGCAAAAGTGAAGCGACTTACTTCAAGAGAGGATGGGATGACTTCTGCTGGGGTGCCGGCTGTTCCTCCACAGGAGGCTGGGCTGGAGCTGGAGCTGGGGCAGGGGCTGAAGTGGCTCTATCAGGGGCTGATGCAGCTTCAGATGGGGCGGCAGGCTGAGCTCGAGCCTCAGGTTTGGCTTGCTCTCTGAGCACTGGTTTAGGCTGGAGCTGAGGTTTAGCTGGTGACGGGGGTTTAATGGGAACTCTGGCGGGGGACTGTTCTTGAGCAGGGACTGAATCTGGCTTGATCTGACCAGGATCCTGATCTGTGTCTGCTTTCGGAAGAGCTTTAGCGGGAGGGGGGGTTTGGGGTTTTGGTTGGATCTGAGGTTTGGAGTTTCTCCGAACAGGAGGCACAGGCTTCGGGGGAAGAGGTTTGGGAGGTTGGGGTTTGGGGGGCAGATCCGTTGGCTTCCCTGGAGTGGGTTCAGGTGCCGCTTGGGTCTGGGGTTTGGGCTGCTGCGTGGTGGGTGGCAGAGTTGGGGTTGGGCCTGCTTTGGGCACAGGTTCCTGGGCAGGGACTGGCTCAGGTGTAGGTTCTTGACTCTTAGGTTGTGGCTCTTGGGGTTTCACTGCCCCCCCTAGGTTTAGTACAAAAGAGAGTCATCATTTTATGACATTATGCAAATGCTGAATCGTGCAAGAAGGTTTTAAATCCAGCACCGGAAACTTTGCATGATCTATGATAAAAAAAGGAAGGCACCCCCAAGACTGGCCAAAGTAACCATACAAAGGTTATCGCCCAAGGTAAGGATAGTCATGTCCACAAAGCAAAATAATGTTTGACTTCAAACAAGCAGAATGAAACAGACAGGACAGTTAGCTTGCAGCAGTTTGATAGGTGTGGATGTGGAGAGGATTAGCTGCAGGTTCACAACAATGGATCATGCACACGAAAGAACCAAGACCCAGAGGCTGCATGCACCATCTTTAGAACAAAGACTGCAATTTTAGGTGTTCACCCCTGGCCTTGATTGGAATGTTTTGCATTGTTACAGATATCATTAGTGTGCACTTTAAACAAAAGGGGAAGTGTATATACCAAACATAAAGAACCATGCATGCCAACTATGCATGCAGGAGCAGGGAAATCGTGGGACGTTGTTTGTTTGCTTGTGTATGAGAGATGTGGGTTTGCTTGTTTGATTGTGTTCCCTGCTTTTCACTTTAACTGGGCTTTGGCCCTTTTGAACGTTTACAAAGACACTCCCCAGAACTTCATGTCTTTCGTAAAGGGTGTTCAATTTAAAATGAGGTTAACCAAAATATCATTCAGCAACACAGAACAGTAAGTCTGGAAAATGGGAGCTTTATTACTTTGGACATGAGGGGGAAAGACTAGCTCTATATCAGACAATAATCACAGGTATAACCCAAGTACTGGATTTAAAGAGGCAGTGACATCAGCATAGCACAATCGACCCAAGTTTACTGCTCAGACCACACTATGGGCGGCCACATCTGCATATAGCCATCTGATTGTTCACAAGTATGTTTGACGAGTACATTCATTGATTCAATAACTACTTTTCACACATCAAAAATATTTCTGTTTTACCCACTCTTTGGTTATGCATGCAAATCTTAAGGTAACAGTTTCCATGCAATATAAGGACACATTAGAAACTCTGAACATAGATACCTCTTACGTGTTATAGATAGCATCTTGCACGATAAAACAGTTACAAACATTAACATACAGAATAGACACTACACTGAGAACACCTCACACATCCTTCTTTACACATTCAGCGGTGTCCAAAGCACTAAGCACGGTGTCTCTATAATCTCACTGTTAATATTGCATTTTCAAATGCCAAGGCCAAATCTGTACCTCCATATTAGCTTACTGAATTTAATGTCTTTGCATAAAAAAACAGCGAGTCCACTAAATGGCATAAATTCAGAATCCCTCTCCACAATGTTATAAAATTGCATTGCATTCATGATGTGCAGTTGATGGCTTAGAGAGAGAGAGAATCGTATACGTTTTTAAACAGTCATTATTGAATAAGATCAGCAAACTCGCATGAAAAATACTATAGTAATTTAAAGCAAATACTGCAGTGTTTCTGAAACATACTATAGTAAAGAACTTGGATTAATTTGTTTTTGGTGATTCTATAGTCGCTATGGTAACAAGACTACAGTAATAATCTGTTGTGGTGATTCTACAGTTGCTATGGTAACACAACTACAGTAATTAATCTATTGTGTTGATTCTACAGTCGCTATGGTAACACAACCTACAGTAATTAATCTATTGTGTTGGTTCTACAGTTGCATTGGTAACACAACTACAGTAATTAATCTTCTGTGGTGATTCTACAGTCGCTATGGTAACACAACTACAGTGATTAATCTGTTGTGTTGATTCTACAGTCGCTATGGTAACACAACTACAGTAATTAATCTGTTGTGGTGATTCTATAGTTGCTATGGTAACAGAACTACAGTAATTAATCTGTTGTGTTGGTTCTGCAGTTGCTATGGTAACAAAACTACAGTAATTAATCTTCTGTGGTGATTCTACAGTCTCTATAGTAACACAACTACAGTGATTAATCTGTTGTGGTGATTCTACAGTTGCTATGGTAACACAACTACAGTGATTAATCTGTTGTGGTGATTCTACAGTTGCTATGGTAACACAACTACAATAATCAATCTGTTGTGGTCATTCTACAGTTGCTATGGTAACACAACTACAGTGAATAATCTGTTGTGGTGATTCTACAGTTGCTATGGTAACACAACTACAGTGATTAATCTGTTTTGGTGATTCTACAGTTGCTATGGTAAAACAACAAACAGTAATTAATCTGTTGTGTTGGTTCTGCAGTTCCTATGGTAACATAACTACTGTAGTTAGTCTGTTGTGGTGATTCGACAGTTGTTATGGTAACACAACTACAGTAATTAATCTGTTGTGGTGATTCTACAGTTGCTATGGTAACACAACTACAGTAATTGATCTGTTGTGGTGATTCTACAGTTGCTATGGTAACACAACTACAGTAACTGATCTGTTGTGGCGATTCTACAGTTGCTATGGTAACACAACTACAATAATTAATCTGTTGTGGTGATTTTACAGTTGCTATGGTAACACAACAATAGTAATATAAACCAACGCCACAATACTGTAGTTTTCTTTAATTATAGGGTATATAATACTACAATACACCGCAGTTTACTATAGTAGAAATTAAATATGTTACAGTTTATGGGTTTAATATAGTCAGTACTGCAGTATGCTGGAGCATTCATTAACAAAGAGTTGTAAATACTGCAGTATAATGCACTACAGTATGGTTCAAAGACACTAATATTTGCTATACATTACTATAACATTTATTCATGTGGGAGGAGTTTATTATTCGGGTGAATGTCATGAAACGTGACATTTCACAACAAAATCAAATAAAAATTCTAATCAATCAATCAATCAATCAATCAATCAATCAATCAATCAATGTTTATTTTGGGAACATAAATGTTAATTATTAATTGCATTGTGAAATTATTTAATTGTTTTCTTAACTTTTATAAACAACAAACTTTGTTGCAAAATCTGCAATGCAAAAATACTGTTTTTAATATTGAATCATTTTGATTTTGTTGTGATTTATTAACATTTACAGCGATTCACCCATTGTTCCACTACAGTAGGATTTCTATTGCTCTGAAATAAATACAGTATACGCTGACAGTCGAGAGGTCATGGTAAATCTAGCCCAATCCCAAACAGTCATTAAAGCTGATCCTAAAACTCTACTCTCCTCATACAGAATGATCACAGTTCATCAAGCTGGAAAACAAATAAGCACCAAAGAATCACCTCCAACACATTATTACAAACCATGCTGGAAATACTACAAACACAACACTGTAATAAAATAATCATAATAAAGGCTTGAATACACAGCAGGTATTCAGGATGAGAGCACGTGGACTGACACAGCACTCATGCAAAACACTACATTAAAATTAATATTGATAAAAAACATCACACACACACACACACACACACTCACACACACACACACTCACACACACACACACTCACACACACACACACTCACACACACTTAGACATATCTGAAAGCAAAGGCAGTAAATAGCTACACTGTAAAAAATGTTCAGAAATGAGCAGTTTTCCGTATGTTTCCTGCTTTATATCTGCTGTTGAGATGCATTATGGGATCTTGATCTTTCTTCTAACAGTTTTTAACCTGTAAAAGTTGCAAAAAAGGAACCTTTAATACATGTGTAATAGTGTGCAGGGCTGTATTGTGTGTGTTGCTGTTGTATATTACACTATTACCTTGTAATAAACTGCAGCACGTTTACTGTTCTCCCAGATAGCAAAGAATTCTGGCCCAGACTTGGCATAAAGCTGGCACAACAGGCATTCATCCGGCACTGGCATACAGCATGTGGGCAAAACATGGCCAAGGTAGGCCAGAAGTGGCACCGTCTTTAAGGTGGCACACAAGACAATACAGGAGCCAGATGTTGTATTTGGCCCAGATGTAAAAAATTTTGGCTACATGAGATTGACCCGCATTTACAATACATTCAAATTATTTTTTGAGTAAAGAAATTTTAATACACAAGGTCATTTCCATCTTTCTGTTTTAGTCTTCTAATGCCTTCATGTTATCCAGGAAACAATCCAGATTACACTATTTAAGCGAATTATTACCATTAAAAAAATATATATCATTATTAACCTGGGGAGGGCGACATAGTGGTGTAGTAGGTAGTGCTGTCACCTCTCAGCAAGAAGGTCGCTGGTTTGAGCCTCAGCTCAGCTGGCGTTTCTGTGTGGAGCTTGCATGTTCTCCCTGTGTTTGCATGGGTTTCCTCTGGGTGCTCTGATTTCCCCCACAGTCCAAACACATGTGGTACAGGTGAATTGGGTAGGCTAAATTGTCCATAGTGTATGTGTGTTTGTGTGTGAATGTGTGTGTGGGTGTTTCCCAGAGATGGGTTGCAGCTGGAAGGGCATCCGCTGCCTAAAAACGAGCTGGATAAATTGGTGGTTCATTCTGCTGTGGCGACCCTGGATTAATAAAGAGACTAAGCTGACAAGAAAATGAATTACTGTATTAATCTGGGGTCACCACGGCGGAATGAACCACCAACTTATGCAGCATATGTTTTACACAGCCTGAGAAACACTATACACCCATACATTCTCATTTGCACACACGGTCAACTTAGTTAATCAGTTCCTCTATAGCGCATGTGTTTGGACTGTGGGGGAAACCAAAGCACCCGGAGGAAACCCACGCCAACACAGGGAGAACATGCAAACTCCACACAGAAACACCAACTGACCCAGCTGGGACTCGAACCAGCGAACGTCTTGCTGTGAGGTGACAGTGCTAAACACTGCGCCACCACACTGCAAATAACCAAATAATTATTTTACAACTTAAATAAATATTAACCAAATATCAAAGCCAATCTTTAATAAATATCTATATTTTTATATCAAGCAAACGCTGATTGTGTGGGCCAGAGAAATGCTATGCGGGAGACTATATATGATCTCTTATACATTATATTATTTCAAACCACTCAAATGTCCATAAAAGTCCCTGTGTTAAACTAGAGTTGAATTATCATCATTAAAAGTGGACAGAGCAGAGATCAACATCCCATAATGCAGTTCAAACTGAAAATAAGTTCGTTAACAGATATTTTTCACAGTGTAGAGTACAGAAGGATCTCAGATATGTGATATTGAGCACATTAGACAGCACTGCACTGGATTTTGCGTAGGCACAGAGAAAACGGTTCTTCACTGCAGCGACAACCCTGAAAGACACACCACTGACAGCCAGCAACGACAGCACAGACAACAGCGCAAGCACACAGTCAGACATCAGGGCAGATGGTGAAGAGCACACACTGCTGCGCCTCTCACTAGCTCAACCTCACTGCACTGAGCTCTGCTTTACTGGCGATTAAACCGGCTTTCTGCGGCGGCTCAAATCATTTTGCCTGGACTTGTTTTGGTGCGACCGCAACTCCATTACAGTCGAGAATATACTGTAAACAACCTTGAGGAGGGGGACGCTGACCCGGGGTCTTGATGGGCTCGGGCAGGCTTTCTTTTAAGGCAGGACTCTGTGGAGACACACACACACACACACACACACAAGTTTGTTTTAGTGAATCGTGGGTACATTCTATAGGTTTACACTGGTTTCAACCTGTCCAAATGTATTTTCTCTGATTTTAGACTGCATTTCTGCTACTCCTCAGCAGGGGGCAGCACTGGACAGACAAAACTACACAGAAACTATTTGTCTTTGGATCACTTGATTCATTTTGGATTGCGAAAGCAGAATTCTCCTATGAGAGTAATTATAGCATAATATACAACACCAACACACACAATATAGCACTGCACACTATTACACATGCAGAAAACACACATTATTTTCCAACATTTCAAGGTTAAAAGTTTGTTGTGAAGAAGGATCAAGATCCCATAATGCAATTCAGAAGCAGAAATAAAAACTTGAATCACAACTATTTAGGAAACTACTAATTTAGGGATACTTTTTACAGTGTATGTTGGCTGTGTGTGTGTGTGTGTGTGTGTGTGTGTGTGTGTGTGTGTGTGTGTGTGTGTGTGTGTGTGTGTGTGTGTGTGTGTGTTGCTGTACCTGTGCAGGCTGTACGGTGGCTGCAGGTCTCTGTTGGGCACACACTGATGTACGGCTAGATTCGTGGTTCATTTTGGCCAAAACGATGGCGGTGATCAGCTGACGGTCCTCCATCTGATGTTCACCAATCAGAGGCATCGAGGAGCCCACCACCTACAGAACACACACACACACATGGTATACATATCGGTATATAAATAGGAATAGAAGTTTGGTGTGTGTAATCAGAATATACACTCACCGGCCACTTTATTAGGTACACCTGTCCAGCTGCTCATTAATGCAAATTTCTAATCAGCCAATCACATGGCAGCAGCTCACTGCATTTAGGCATGGTTTAGACGATCTGCTGCAGTTCAGAGTGAGCATCAGAATGGGGAAGAAAGGGGATTTAAGAGACTTTGGCATGGTTGTTGCTGCCAGACGGGCTGCTCTGAGTGTTTCAGAAACTGCTGATCTACTAGGATTTTCACGCACAACCATCTCTAGGGTTTACAGAGAATGCTCCGACAAAGAGGAAATATCCAGCGAAAATACCTTGTTGATGCCAGAGGTCAGAGGAGAATGGCCAGACTGGTTCCAGCTGATAGAAAGGCAACAGTAACTCAAATAAGCACTCGTTACAACCGAGCTCTGCAGAAGAGCATCTCTGAACACACAACACGTCCAACCTTGAGGCGGATGGGCTACAGCAGCAGAAGAGCACACCGGGTGCCGCTCCTGTCAGCTAAGAACAGGAAACTGAGGCTACAATTCACACAGACTCACCAAAACTGGACAATAGAAGATTGGAGAAACGTTGCTGCTCTGATGAGTCTCCATTTCTGCTGACACATTCGGAAGGCCGGGTCAGAATTTGGCCTCAACAACATGAGAGCATGGATCATCCTGCCTTGTATCAGCGGTTCAGGCTGCTTGGATTCCTTGTTGAATCTCTGCCATGAAGGCTTAAGGCAGTTTTGAAGGCAAAGGGGATCCAACCTGGTACTAGTAAGGTATACCTATTAAAGTGGCCGGTGAGTGTAGATATGAATACAAGTATGTGTGTGTGTGTGTGTGTGTGTGTGTGTGTGTGTGTGTGTGTGTGTTTGTGTGTGTGTCTTTTGAAGTTTTTTGTATTGGCCATGATGATAGTTCATAATATTTTAGTAGTTATTTTTCAAGATACTAGTGTTCAGCTTCAAGTTAACTATGTTAATTAGTTAATCCAAAAAAACTCCTTAGGGGGTTAATAATGTTGACAATATCAGATTTATTATTATTTTAATATTAATATAATTTAATTAATACGATAAAAATATTACAATAATTCCATTATATTAATAAAATAATGTTTAATATTTATTAAAATGTAATATTAATTTAATAATTTAATATTTATTTAATAATAATAGATTTTTAAATAATTTAATATTTATTTAATAATAATATATTTTTAAATAATTTAATTTAATATTTATTTAATAATAATATATTTTTTAATAATTTAATTTAATATTTATTTAATAATAATATATTTTAAAATAATTTTATTTAATATTTATTTAATAATAATATATTTTTTAATAATTTAATTTAATATTTATTTAATAATAATATATTTTTAAATAATTTTATTTAATATTTATTTAATTTAACTATTATAATAATATTTTATATTATTATTTTAGCCAAACTAAAAGAATTAAGACTTTATCCAGATTAAAAATATTATAGGAGATACTTAGGAAAAATGTCCTTGCTCCGTTAAAAAAGTTCAGGAGGCTGAATACATTTTTTTTCATCTGTATGATAGTTTAGTGACCTTAAATATGATTTATTTGACTTAAACCAGTTAATTTAAATGGCCCTATTTGTCTTGTGTGCATGCATGAATGAATATGCATCTGATGTAATGTCCCTGCACAAAACACACGCTCACTCACTCACTCACTCACGCACATCTTCAGACTGCAGTGTGTATTCTCACTCTCACTGACACTCATTCAGTGTGCGAACATAGAAAACAGTTTCCATAGCAACACCACCATTACCAAATCTCCCATAATGAAGCTCAACACTTCCACAGCAGCTTGTTGAGCAGACAGACATCACAGCAGATCGTTTTGTTAGGATCCTGAAGCCATATTGAATCATATATATATAAACTGGCCATGCTGAAGGGAAGAATGATGTGTGTTTTTCTTGTAGACAATGAGTGGATTTCACCATTCTGTCATTGTGGTGATCGTGACCACATCCTTCCATCATGGAGAATCAAAATATTGTCCTTTTTAACCACTGCATTCACTGAAAGCTGGGAATGAGGCGTGTTTGTGTTTGTTATTCTTTTGGGAGATCAAGAATGATCACATTATTGTGCATAAACAATCTCAAAAGACATCAGCTTGTCTTATTCAGACACCATAACAATAAACAATAAAGCTTCGACATCGCAGAATGATCTGAATTCAGATGTCACCGACTCTGTCCCAGCTATTGGAGACAGAGGCATGTATTGGAGGCATGTATGTTTTGCAGTGGCCCAGCCAGAGTCCTGACCTAAACCCAATTGAGAATCTGGAGAGAGCTAAAGATCATGGTGAACAAGGAGACCTGAAAGAGTTGGAGCTCATTACTAAAGGTAAATGGGCAAAAATACCAGTGGAGACATGTGAAAAGCTGGCCAGTAATTCTAGCAAGTGTTTGATTGGTGTAATAGCCATTTACTGTTTTATATTGATTTATTGAGAAGGGTGTGAATAATTTTGGACGTGTCACTTTTGTTCAAAGGCAAATAAAAGCTGAGAAATATTTATTTTCCGCAACGATGCCTCTTCTGCATCCTCTCATTATCTTTTATGACAAGCCTGTGTCATTGCCAGTCAAATAATTAAATAAATAAAAAGCAAATGTAACTTTAAGTCTGAATTTGCCAGGAATAGAGACAAATTTACAGTTCTCCTGAAACAATCGTCGCTCTAGGCTTTTCTTCTCTTATGTGCTGACAAATGTAGGCGGGGCTTGATTTTGTCTATCACTGATTGGATGGTTGTGGTTTAGCTTATGTGAGTGACAGGTTGATCTGGCTGTTTTGTGACATATTGTTAGGGGTTTAGATTGGGATATTGGGGCATCTAAATACCAACATGATAATAAAAATAAGTCAAACTATTTTAAAAAAAAGTATCAAGCGTGTTAAAAATTTCCAGTATCTTCATTATGAGACTGAGGCCGGGTTTCCTAAGAACGTGTCTCAGCTCTCAAATGTGCTCTTTTGTTGTCTTGAGTTCTTGTCAAATAAGAGAAAATAGACTCAGACTTTGTCAACAGATTTGTCATGGTTTTATGTTTTTTTTTTTTTTGAAAACCTCACAGATATGTTCTCATTCTTCTGCTTACTGGGATAAGAATACTCTGACTGCGGTCAGCACAGTGACTGTCTCTCTGTCCGCTCTCATGCAGAGGTTTAACACCGCCTATAAGTTAATACTATAGTAGTTTAAAGTAAATGCTGTAGTGTTCTTGAGAAATTAATCTGTTGTGGTGATTCAACAGTTGCTATGGTAACAACTACAGTAATCGATCTGTTGTGGTGATTCTACAGTTGCTATGGTAACACAACAACTACAATAATCGATCTGTTGTGGTGATTCTACAGTTGCTATGGTAACAACTACAGTGATTGATCTGTTGTGGTGATTCTACAGTTGCTATGGTAACAACTATAGTAATTGATCTGTTATGGTGATTCTACAGTTGCTATGGTAACACAACTACAGTACTTGATCTGTTGTGGTGATTCTACATTTGCTATGGTAACAACTATAGTAATTGATCTGTTGTGGTGATTCTACAGTTGCTATGGTAACACAACTACAGTAATTGATCTGTTGTGGTGATTCTACAGTTGCTATGATAACAACTATAGTTATTGATCTGTTGTACCAATTCTATAGTTACTATGGTAAAACAATGTGATCATACAGTTGCTATGGTAACACAGCAACTACAGTAATTTATCTGTTGTGGTGATTCTACAGTTGCTATGGTAACACAACAGCTACAGTAATGGATCTGTTGTGATGGATTCTATAGTTGCTATGGTTACTCAGCAACTATTGTAACATACATAAACAAAAGACCTAATACTGCAGTTTTAAACAACTATAGGGTATATTATACTACGATACACCACCGTTTACTGTAGTAAAATCTAAAGTATACTACAGTTTATCAGTGCATTATAGTTAATACTACAGTATGCTGGAGCATTCATTTACAAAGAGTTGTAAATACTATAATAAATACAGCATAATACACGTTTCTATGGTTCAGAATCAACATTGTATTTACTATAAATTACTGTAGTATTTTTTCATCTGATTTCTCTCACCTCAGTGATATAATCCTTCCCGTCTTTTCCATGAATGGCTTTAACGGCGCAGATTTCCAGTCCTCCGAACACATCTGCACAGGTGTCCACCCACAGCTTATACCTGCAGGAGAAACACACGCTGAAGCAACCCGCTGGTAAACGGCACACACACACTATCACAGACATGCACTTATTTCAGTACTACAATACTATTACCATACTTCAATATTCAATACTTCAATAAGTGAAGTTTATTTATAAACTAATGTCGAGAGGATCATGTGCTTATGATTGATCACAGCTGGTCCTGCATTATCCAGTTTATGATTCACCAATCAGACGATTCCTAAGCCACTATAAATACCCTGAGCTCCATATCACAGCCATCTTCATTTTGAAGAATCCCCCCTCCACCCCAACTCCTCCTCCTTTAGACGGGTGGCACGGTGGTGCAGTGGTTAGCACTGTTGCCTCACAGCAAAAACGTCACTAGTTCTAATCCTTACCAAGCCAGCCAACGTTTCTGTGCGGAGTTTACACGTTCTCACCGTGCTCATGTGGGTTTCCCCTGAGTTCCCCGGTTTCCTTCCACCATCCAAAAACATGCAGCTTAGGTTAACTGACTAATCCAGCACCGTAGACATGCTGCTAGTCAGTAGTTATCTCTTAAGAGCGATCACTATCTGTTCATCAGCTACTACAGCAGTGGAGTTCTCCACATATACCTGAGCTCAAACTCCCCTCTCGCCTTGCAAATGGGAGGGAACCCCGTCCTCGAGGATCTTATGAGCTCAGGGCTCTCTCCCAGGACAGCATGATGAATCAGCTGAGTGTGAACTCTTGAAAAAAGGGTCAGCTCCAGAGAGCTAGAAAACATTGTTTGTGAGGTATTCTGCGCTGAAACATCACTACACACTCTAGAGACAGCACATACTGATTTTACAGCTTGTTAAAGAGGCATAATAGGTCTCCTTTAAAGTGTGTTTTAGCAGTGTTTCAGCACCAAGAGCTATCAGTTTCAATAAAACACACGTCTCTGAGTCTGTCTACCTGCGCTAGCACACTGTGTTCATCTGTCTTACTCACTTGTCAGTCATGGCTACTTGCTCCAGCATGGCAGATCCAGTGTTTGATTTCCAGTTGCCTGAGATGGATGTTCTCCTGCGGATTCAGACCATTTATCACGTCACATTCAGTCTGTGCATTGATTTAAACAACCATTATCACAGCAGTTCTTCTCCAGAAACCTTTGAACGGCTTTAAAGAGATCTAGAGAGGCACCCGAAACATAGTATTATTCGTTTATGACTCTTTTCCATGCCTGACAGACTCAGCAGTCATTCATGAGTTTGCTTTTGGAGTACATTCATTTTAAAAAGAGTTCTGCAGTTGACAACCATAAAGACAACTATAATGGTAAACAATCAGCCCGTCTATCATCAGTCTTGCACAGTCTATCAAAGGATGAGCTTTATAGAAAGTGTTTCATTTTAAACTCGGCAGATTTTGTTTCTTTCATTTTAACATGGTCTTCCAGCTATAATAACAGCCCGTGCTTACAGGAAATGCATGCCTCAGCCTGCATTTTTGTGAAACTCAAAATCCACTGCTCCAGGTGCATGCCATTGCACATTTCTGAAGACAAATCTACTAGAAGATGCCGTCTACATTTTTGCAAATATAAAATACATTGCTCTGGTTATGTTTAGTTGTGCATTTCAGATGACAAATCCACTAGAGGGTATTTATTTTGCATTTATGAAATAGGTTACTTTAAGCATGTTTTGCTGTATGCATCAGATAAATATTCCACTAGAGGGCGCAGTTTACATTTTTGCAATTCTAAAATACGTTAATCAACATGTGTTTTGCTGTATGTTTTATATATCAAGAACACTAGAGGGTGCTGTCTATGTTTTGTGAATATTAAATACATTACTTGGACTACATTTTGTTGTATGTTTCAGATGATAAATCCACCAGAGGGCGCTGTCCACAATTTTGCATGTATGAAATATGTTACTCAATACATGTTTTGCTGTTTGTATAAGAACAATATTCCACTAGAGGGTGCTGTCTACATTTTTGCAAATATAAAATACGTAGCTCTGGTTATGTTTAGTTGTGCATTTCAGATGACAAATCCACTAGAGGGTATTTATTTTGCATTTATGAAATAGGTTACTTTAAGCATGTTTTGCTGTATGCATCAGATAAATATTCCACTAGAGGGCGCTGTCTACATTTTTGCAATTCTAAAATACGTTAATCAACATATGTTTTGCTGTATGTTTTATATATCAAGAACACTAGAGGGTGCTGTTTAGGTTTTGTGAATATTAAATACATTACTTAGGCTACATTTTGTTGCATGTTTCAGATTATAAATCCACCAGAGGGCGCTGTCCACAATTTTGCATGTATGAAATATGTTACTCAATACATGTTTTGTTGAATGTATAAGAAGAATATTCCACTAGAGGGCGCTTGTCTACATTTTTGCAAATATAAAATACGTAGCTCTAGTCACGTTTTGTGTTACATTTCAGATGACAAAAACACTAGAGGGCGCTGTCTACGTTTTTGTGAATATGAAATACGTAGGCTGCATTTTGTTGTATGTTTCAGATGATGAATCCACTAGAGGGCGCAGTATATATCAGATAAATATTCTACTAGAGGGTGCTGGCTATATTTTTGCAAATCTAAAATACATTACTTAACACGTGTTTTGTTGTGTTTCATATGACAAGAACACTAGAGGGTGCTGTCTACGTTTTGTGAATATTAAATACATTACTTGGACTACATTTTGTTGTATGTTTCAGATGATAAATCCACAAGAGGGCGTTGTTAACATTTTTGCAAATCTAAAATACATTGCTCCGGTTATGTTTAGCTGTACATTTCAGATGATAAATCCACAAGAGGGCGCTGTCCACATTTTTGCATATATGAAATAGGTTACTTAAAGTATGTCTTGTATGTATCAGATGAATATTCAATTAGAGGGCGCTGTCTACATTTCTGCAAATCTAAAAAACATTGCTCCGGTTATATGTAGTTGTACATTTCAGATGACAAATCCACTAGAGGGCGCTGTCTACACTTTTGCATATCTGAAATAGGTTACTTAATACATGTTTTGTTGTAAGTATAAGAAGAATAATCCACTAGAGGGCGCTGTCTACATTTTTGCAAATATCAAAAACATTACTTACTTTTATTAGATATATTATATGAGAAACTTTCTTTGTTTACCAAATAAGTCAATCTAATTGGAAAGGTATTATTTTTATTTCATATATTAAGTTTTTAGTTATGATACTAACAGTCAGAAGTGATTGTGTCGGTCAGTTTCACTCACATGTAGGCTTTATAATCAAAGCCGATCTTCTGCACCCTGATGTCGTATTTGGCATCAATGAAAGGCTCAGTGGTGGTGTATGTCTGAGTGATGGCCACAACGCTTGCAATGTCCTGGAAATCACTGTGATTGTCAACCTTCACCTGCAAGGAACGTCCACTTTAACAGGTTATGATGTGGTACAGTGATTAAAAGAGCTTAACATGCTGCAATTTAAGAAAACACACGCAATTACAAACAAACGGCAGCAAAGTAAGTAAAGATCCTCATCAGTTTGACAGCATATGTGCCAATCCTCACAATGCAAACACAAAAAACAGACTGCATTTTCTCACAACACATACAAATTGCACAGAATACAACGGAAATCTTTCAAGGGGACCTTAAAACAGATTTTGAGGGTGACCAGAAAATAGTTATTAATGTTATAATGAATGTTATTACAGATATCACTGATGAATCAGGATGAATACAATAAAATTTACTATAAAATACGTAAATTTATAATACAATAAAAAAAAAAAATTAAAATGCTGTTTTTAAGTTGAATTTAATCTATTGTACTTAAATAAATAAATATTGAACTGAAACTAATTAAACTAACTAAATAAAAACATTAAAAGCAGTTTCTGATGGATCAAGATGCATAAATTAATATAAATTAAATTAAAAATAAATATATAAATAAAAAAATAAAAAAATAAAAAGATAAAATAAATAAAATAAAATAAAAACATTACATTTAATTTAAATTATTATTATTATTTTATAAAATAAAATAAAATAAAATAAAAGGAAACAGAACATGAGAAATGCAGTATTGCTAAACTGCCTAAAAAGTAGGTTTAGGCTGAAATGAATAAATTCCACTTAAATAAAAAAATAAATTAACACTGAAATAAAACTAATAAAAATCAATAAATGTATTAAAAGTTACTGATGAATCATGACGTAAAATGTTTATATCAGGGTTATTGAACAAACAAACAAACTAATAGATAAAAAAATAAAAAAATAAATAAATAAAATAAAAAAATAATAAATTAAATTAATAAATAGTATTATTGCAAAAATTTATATCATAAAAGTATTTTAGAATTTAGAATTTTAAATTACAAAACAATGTAAAACATATTATTTTAAAAAATACAATAATTTTTGAATGCAATTTAAAAAATCAATACAAACTCAATACATATGAAGCAGTTTCACATCAAAATGCATATTTGTTTTCCTACCTTCCCCATCCCAGAATGAGCATGTCCAATCTTCACCACCACTGGGAATGTTGGCATTGAGATCTGAAACACAGGTTCATTGTCCTCTTTATTGACTATTATTAATAATTATTGATCCATATTTACATTAGTTACAAAGATTCAGGAACTGCTCATTGCGTATAAAACCACGTCATTTAATCCAAGCTGGAACAATAGATGGTGCGTGAGTAAAGGTGCAGTTTCCCAGCACAGACACAGAAACCAGTTATGAATAATTCACAACAACTGGAACTTATAAGCTGTTTGCCTTGTGTCGTTTTGGATTTTCAGTTTTTACTTCTGGTGGCAGCATGGTGGCTCAGTGGTTAGCATTCTGGCCTCTCAGCAAGAGGGTCTCTGGTTCAAGTCTCAGCTGAGTCAGTTGGTGTTTCTGTGTGGAGTTTGCATGTTCTCCCTGTGTTGGCGTGGGTTTCCTCCGAGTGCTCCGGTTTCCCCCACAGTCCAAACACGTGTGTGTGTGTGAATGAGTGTGCATGGGTGTTTCCCAATGATGGGTTGCAGCTGGAAGGGCATCCGCTGTTTAAAACGTGTGTGTGTGTGTGTGTGAGAGAGAGAGAGACAGAGAGACAAAGTGTGTGTTTGAGAGTGTGTGTGTATTGTGCGTGTGTATTGTGTGTGCGTTTAGAGGGTGGGGTTTGTTTGGTTAGAAGGTGGTCCTTTCCTCGGCCACACATGAAAGCTATAAGACAGCCGGAGCTCCTTGAGAGTGTGTGAGACACAGACTGCTGTGTGGAGTGTGTGTGTGTGTGTTCTCTACAGTGTGTTCTGCGATGATGATGATGATGAAGATGTGCACTCGTGAGTGTGTGACTGCAGGTCTGCTGTTCTTCATGTGTGTGTGTCTGAATCAGCAGATGCTGGAGGCCTGCAGCTGCGCGTCTGCACATCCACAACAGCTCTTCTGCAGCGCTGACGCAGGTACGGCTAACACACACACACACACACACACACACAGACAAACACAGACACTCACATATTCATACTCGCACATGCATACACACAGACACACAAATGCACACGCACGCACACGCACAGACATTACAGCGATATTCAGAACTCCTGCTGTAAACACACTGGAGCAAATCAGATACCTGAGTGACTGTGTGTGCAGGTGAGTGTGTGCCCAAGCTATTTTTTTTACATGCATTTTTTAATTTAAATTTTATTTCTTTTTGCTATTTGGGCATATTGGAACCTAATAAGAATAAAATCTATGTATCTTTTTTGATATGATATACTTTTAGAGAAAAATTATATCCATATACAGCTGAAGTCAGACTTATTCGCCCCCTTTTCAATTTCTTTTCTTTTTTAAATATTTCCCAAATAATGTTGAACAGATTCAGGAAATGTTCACAGTATGTCTGATAATATTTGTTCTTCTGGAGAAAGTCTGATTTGTTTTATTTCGCCTAGAATAAAAGCCGTTTTATATTTTTTAAACACTATTTTAAGGTCAATATTATTCGCCCTTTTAAGCTATATTTGTTTTTGATAGTCTCCAGAACAAGCCACTGTTATACAATGACTTGCCTAATTACCCTAACTTTACCCTAATTACCCTAGTGAAGCCTTTACATGTCACTTTAAGCTGTATAGAAGTGTCTTGAAGAATATCTAGTCTAATATTATTTACTGTCATCATGACAAAGAGAAAATAAATCAGTGATTAGAGATGAGTTATTAACACTATTATGTGCAGAAATGTGTTGAAAATCTTTACTCCGTTAAACAGAAATTGGGAATAATAATATAATATAATATAATATAATATAATATAATATAATATAATATAATATAATATAATATAATATAATATAATATAATAAAATATAATAAATATAATTAATATAATAAAATATAATATAATATAATATAATATAATAAAATATAATATAATATAATATAATATAATATAATATAATATAATATAATATAATATAATATAATATAATATAATAATCAGAATAATTGCCGTGTCAATTTTTGTTCTTTTGTTTTTACTTATAAATCAAAGATAAATAAAATTAAATAAAAAATAAAATAAAGCAACACAGCTGACAGTAAAGAAGCATTATTTGTAAACAAACAATAATAATACTATTAAATTCATTCATTCATTTTCTTTTCGGCTTAGTCCGTTGATTAATCAGGGGTCGCCACAGCGAAATGAACCACCAACTCATCCAGCATATATTTTACACAGTGGATGCCCTTACAGCTGCAACCAAACACTGGGAAGCACCCATACACACTCATACACTACGGAGAATTTAGCCTACCCAATTGCCCTATAGCGCATGTGTTTGGACTGTGGGGGAAACCGGAGCACCCGGAGGAAACCCACGCCAACACGGGGAGAACATGCAAACTCCACACAGAAACACCAACTGAGCCAGCCGGGACTCAAACCAGCAACCTTCTCGCTGTGAGGGGATTGTGCTGCACACTGCGCCACCCTCAATTATTATATTATTATATTTTAAATTTTACTTTATTTCCATAACCAAAAGCTAATTTATAATTTTTTTTAAATGAATGAATGAATGAATGAATGAATGAGTGAATGAATGAATGAGTGAATGAATGAATGAATGAATGAATGAGTGAATGAATGATCTCTTTTGAGAGCGAGTAAAGCTCAACAACAGTCCATGTATTGATGACACTGCAACAGCTTTTCTTACTTAGAGTTTTTGTCTAGTTTCAAGTCAAATTACCTAAAAATTATTACTATTAAAACATTTTATAGACGAGCAAAAATATTGTGTTGTTTACAGAAATAATGAGTGAGCTTTTCCTAAGTTAAAAAATCTTGTTTTTCTTCTGACATACGAGTACTTCACTTTCCCATTGTCAGATTATTTGGCTTGTTTTACGGAAAAATCCATTTAATTTTGGCTTATTATTTCTAAAATCAAGACCATAAGTTTTGCTTGTCTAGAAAAGCTTCCTGATTTAGGATTTGTTAGATATTTGGTCTAGAGAAATGACAAAAAAACTCTAAGTATCTTTATTTGCAGTGTATATTTGCCTTCTTTCCGCATGCAGAGTGTGTGTTTTCGTGTTTAGATGTCCAGTGAATGTGGTGTCCGGCTCACAGACTGAAAGGGTTTGTCTGCTTCTGCATTCCAGTCTTTGTTCTGGAACAATGAGTCAGGAATGAGCGGCATGAGTTTATAAACCCAAGCAGATTCCTGGAGTATTCCTGCAACCAATAAAGTAAAGCCACATAATCCCTGTCCGAGAAAACAATAACGCATCGCTCTGCCATCCAGCACACCGTCAAGACAAAAACAGACAATTCTGGAGGAGTCTTGAGTAGCTCTACATTCAAACTGAAATATCTCCTGTTACAGAAGCACTCGTCTGCATGTTGTCAGTGTGAGTGTGTGTTCATGCTTCTGTCAGTCTATTTCGCTCCTGTTCATCTAGAACTCCACATCTATAATCCTCTGAGTCTATGCTGACATTATCCTCAGCAGCTCAAACACTCTAATGGCGAATGGACAGACGGCTGCTTCTCACTCAGGCCTGCTGGAGATGCTAATGAGATGGAGAGATGGACACTAGTGGGCGGGGCTTTCCCCCTCTGATGACACGTACAAAGGGAGAATGTCAATCACAGTGTTTCCCCAGACGGAACTCAAACCAGCGACCTTCTTGCTGTGAGGTGACAGTGCTAACCACTGAGCAACCAAGTCAAATATATCATCATAATGAGTTTCAGTTCACTGTAAATCCTCTGAAAGCAGAATCTGGATGATATCAATCTTTAGGAAAATATTGCCAACTGTTTAATTCCAGCATGCTGTCCGTTAAACTAGCAAAATGTGTATTTGCAGACAACATAACTGGTGGTGTTTCACCATCATGCTCTAATAATAATATAATAACAGCTGCCTGTTTTCCCGTTAGTGCTGCGGGCAGAGATAACCGGAGAGAAGATCAGGCGCAGAGAAGACATTAACCCGATGTACGGCCTGGGGAAAATACAGTATGAGGTGCAGGTGATCAAGGTGAGCAGATGAACTTCAGGATCACGTCAGTGCACTGCTGCGATCAGAGTTGGGTTTAAGGAGTTACAAAGCACAGTCACTAGCAGGGGCATAGCGGATGATCTGGCTCTAAAAGTGAGGGAGACATATCCCCCCTCTCGCTACACCCCTGTTAACTAGTGACTATTAATAAATTACTTTTACACTAACAAGTAACAAATTACTTTTACTTTTGCTTTTTTTTGCAGTTATTTCTAATATACTTGCCTTAAATAAATAAATAAATAAGTCAACGAGTCAACTGAGAGAAGCAGAGCGCTCGACATATACGAGTTCACCCCTTATGAATTTCTTATTTCAATTAATTGTTTTCTTTAGGATGTTCAACAATATTATATTAGTGCATATACAGTACGTTAGGCTAGTGAAGCAAAATCTGGAGCTAATTTAACAAAATAACATTCAAAATTAGTAGACCTGTTGGCGCAGTAGCCTAGTGGTAAGCGCGCCAACATATGGTGCAATAGCACATCAGGCATCGCGAGTTCAAATCCCGGCTCAACGAAATTACCCTACCCCCTCTCTCTGTCCCGCTTCGCTTCCTGTCTCAATAGTATCCTATCTAATAAAGGCAAAAAGGCCAAAAATAAATCTTAAAAAAAAATAAATAAATAAATAAAAATTAGTAGCCCAAATTTATATGTTAGAGAAAAATATTAAATAAAAATGTAAAATGAGCACAATTCAAGAGAAACCAAAAGATGCAGAACATTATGTTGATATTTTGTTGTTTGTAATTTCCCTCCAATATTTTGCATGTATTTAAATGTATTATCTTTGTATTTCTGAAGATGTTTAGTAACTAAATATTATTTTAATAAGTATATCTGTTTAATAAATCTGTTTTTTTAAATGCACTAAAATATATTACACATAATCACCGAGAAATGGATAAAACAATGTTTATTTACAAAAGGGAGTGTACTCGTTTATGTTGAGCACTGTATATATAAAAAAGTCGACTGTAAAAACGAGACTGTAAAAGTGACAATTAAAACCCACTGCCATTCAAAAAGATGGCACGCATCTTGATAAGTAGCTCTATGACACTCTGGCTGGGAAACATTTTTGATATGTGAGATTTATACACCCTCCTGTAAAATGTTAATTATTTGTCAAATATTTCTGAACTGATATTTAACAGAGCATTTTTTACAGTATTTGCTAGTCTATTTTTCCATTAGTTTGGCTGGAATATTTAAAATAATGTAGAAACTAAACTGCTGCTGTGGTCAATGTTATTAGCTTCATTATCTTATCTTTCAATTGTCTACAGAGCAAAACCACTGGTATACAGTGCTCAGCATATATGCGTACACCCCTCACCAATCTCTCTTTTAAATTCATACTTTTAATAGGAAGCTCAGCAATACTGTATTGGTGCATATACATTAGATTAGTCACTATTGAAGCCAAATCTGGAGCTCATCTAACAAAATAACTTACAATAACACTCCAAAAATTCGCACAGCCAAATTTATATGTTATAGAAAAATATTAAATTAAAATCAAGAGAAGCAAAACAATGGAGAAATTTATTATAAATTTTGTAGGTTGTAATTTATTTTTGCATTATTTTGCTTGAATTTAATTGTATGATCTTTCAATTTTTAAATATGTTTGGTGACTAAAATATTATTGTAATAATTATATCTGTTTAATAAATCTGCACCAAAATACACTCACTGAGAAATGGATAATATTCATTTTCAAAATGGAATGTACTTATAGATGTTGAGTACTGTACAATCACTTGCATAATTACCCTAATTACTCTAGTAAAGCCTTTAAATGTCATTTTAAGCTGAATACTAGTGTCTTGAAGACTATCTAGTCAAACATTATGTACTGTCATCATGGTAAAGAGAATAAAGAGAAAATAAATCAGTTATTAAAACTATCATTCTTAGAAATGTGTTGAAAACAAATACTCTGACTTCAACACAGAGCCTCTAGCAAAACGACAGGACTAACGAAATGCTGCTGTTGTAGGTGTTCAAGGGCTCGGACAGGATAAAAGACCTCCAGCATGTCTACACGCATGAGATGTCTTCAATGTGCGGGATCAGACTGAACCGTGGCCAGTATCTGCTCTCAGGTATAAGAGCTATTATGATGAGATTTTCCCAAAAGACTTTAATCCTCCGACCCTCAGGATGAGCATTTATTGAAACTGCTGGATGACCAAAGATGGAGCGGTGGTGTGTCGTTTACTGCCTGGAGGATGCAATAGTTTATTGTGTTTTTATATCTCAGAATATACTTCATTGTTGCTCTGTCAATGTCAAATGCTAGCGAACATTGACATCACCACTGCACTGTTTACAAATAACAACACAATCATTCCTTTTCATATTCATTATTGATTAGTGAAGGCTTATTTTCAAGCTTGTCCATTGTACAATACTATGCTCTAAGCTCAAATGTGCATGACTTGTAAACACTCTTTGATTCTTTCATCATATAAGTGTGTGTGTGAATGAGTGTGTATGGGTGTCTCCCAGCAATAGGTTGCAACTGGAAGGGCATTCGCCACTTAAAATGTATGCTAGAATAATTGGCGGTTCATTCCACTGTGGCAAATTTTTTTCAATCAATACTGATCTACTAAGTATGTTTGTTATTGGCATCAGATATGTGAGGATTGGTTTACTATGAGTTATCATTAGTTTGTTTTTTGTCCAGTCCACTATTCGCCTGTTGCCGTTTTAAATAATGCACTATAATAAGAATTAATATTAAGACCTCTGGGAAAATGAAACAGAAATGCAATGTGTGATATGTTTGTTGTCTCATAGGAAGTATGATGTCTGAGGGATTCTTCGTCACACTGTGTGACTTTGTTGAGCACTGGGACAGACTCTCCTTAACGCAGAAGAAAAACCTCAAATACAGATATCAGATGGGCTGTAACTGCACGGTAATATCCAGTAATCGAATTATGCATTTTATCCCAGTTGACAACAATGCGCAAATAAAGTGACATGCTTGAAAAGTGGCCAGGGAGAACCAGCTAATTTGCATTTAAAGGCACAGATGATACAGATAACATTCCGTCTGACCCCAAAGTTAACATTTTCAACAGAATAAATCAGTTTACTGATTGGTATTTTGACCTGAAAACAGACATGTTCTGTAAAGACAAAGGGCTTATTTTACATATTGTAAAAATGCCAAAATAGGAGAGCTTTTAAATTAGATAAAGTAATTTAAAGATAAACACTCCAGTCATTACCAAAACACTCCAGTCCTTACCAGAACACTCATCCCAACCAGAACACTCCAGTCACTACCAGAACGCCACTTCAATCATTACCAAAACACCCCAGTCATTACCAGAACACTCAAGTCATTACCAAAATACCACTTCAATCATTACCAAACACTCCAGTCATTACCAGAATACTCATTACTACCAAAACACTCCTGTCAGTACCAGAATACCACTTCAATCATTACCAAAACAACCCAGTAATTACCAGAACACTCCAGTCATTACCAAAATACCACTTCAATCATTACCAAAACACTCCAGTCATTACCAGAATACTCATTACTACCAGAACACTCCTGTCAGTACCAGAATACCACTTCAATCATTACCAAAACAACCCAGTAATTACCAGAACACTCCTGTCAGTACCAGAATACCACTTCAATCATTACCAAAACAACCCAGTAATTACCAGAACACTCCCGTCATTACCAAAA
Organism: Danio rerio; assembly: GCF_052040795.2. Classification (NCBI taxonomy): domain Eukaryota; kingdom Metazoa; phylum Chordata; class Actinopteri; order Cypriniformes; family Danionidae; genus Danio; species Danio rerio. The sequence continues at coordinate 707,647 of NC_141031.1, forward strand.
TACCACTTCAATCATTACCAAAACACTCCAGTCATTACCAGAATACTCATTACTACCAGAACACTCCTGTCAGTACCAAAATACCACTTCAATCATTACCAAAACACTCCAGTCATTACCAGAATACTCATTACTATCAGAACACTCCTGTCAGTACCAAAATACCACTTCAATCATTACCAAAACAACCCAGTAATTACCAGAACACTCCAGTCATTACCAAAATACCACTTCAATCATTACCAAAATACTCCAGTCATTACCAGAATACTCATTACTACCAGAACACTCCTGCCAGTACCAGAATACCACTTCAATCATTACCAAAACACTCCAGTCCTTACCAGAACACTCATCCCAACCAGAACACTCCAGTCACTACCAGAACACCACTTTAATCATTACCAAAACACTCCAGTCATTACCAGAACACTCATCACTACCAGAACACTCCAGTCATTACCAGAACACTCATGATTACCAGAACAATCCTTGTCACTACCAGAACACCTCTTCAATCATTACCAAAACACTCCAGTCATTACCAGAACACTCATCACTACCAGAACACTCCAGTCATTACCAGAACACTCATCACTACCAGAACACTCCAGTCATTAACATAACACTTCAGTCTCTACTACAACACTCCAGTCGTTACAAGAACACTCATCACTACCAGAAAACTCATCACTACCAGAACATTATAGTGTCTACCAGAAAACTCCAGTCTTTACCAGAACACTCATCACTACCAGAACACTCCAGATTTTAGCAATGCATTTACTAACCAAAAATGTTTTGATATATTTACTGTAGGAAATTTATAAAATGTCTTCACGATACACGATGATTACTTAAAATCCCTAATGATTTTGGGCATGAAAGAAAATACTTTGACTCACACAATGCATTATTGGCTATTCCGACAACTGGCTTTGTGGTCCTGGAAGACATATTACAATATAGTAATCTCTGAAATTGTGATCTCAACAGATATCCATCTGCACTGAACAGCCCTGTCACCCCAAGGTAAAAAACGAGTGTATCCTGACAGACTGGTCATCCTTGTGGCCATTTGAGGATGGAGAACCAGTTCATGAATATGCCTGCATCCGACACAGTGATGGCTCCTGCAGCTGGCATGAAGGAGGAACATCCGTACCTTCTGAAAAAAACACCACAGACATTTCTGAAGGCTGAGAATGTAGAAATGAATACCCAAAAATCAGCTCTATCTTACAGACACTCAGAACACCTTAGCAACCACTTACTTGGCTAACCTAACAACCAAATAACTATTCTAGTCACTTTGAAAGCACTCCAGTCACTACCAGAAAACTTGTCATTACCAAAACACTAGTCACTACCAGAACACTCCAGTCTCTACCAAAACAATCAACACTACCAGAACACTCTAATCACTACCAGAACACACTAGTCAATACTAGAACTCACCAGTCATTACCAAAACACTTCAGTCATTACCAGAACACTCATCACTAGCAGAACACTCCAGTACCAGAACACTCCAGTCACTACCAGAACATATCAGTCACTACCAGAAAACTTGTCACTACCAAAACACTTAATACTACCAAAACACACTAGTCAATACCAAAACACTCCAGTTACTACCAGAACACTTGTCACTACCAGAACACTCCAGTTCCAAGACTTTAGTCATTCCCAGAACACTTGTCACTGAACACTCCAGTCACTACCAGAACACACCACTCACTACCAGATCACTTGTCACTACCAGAACCCTTGTCACTACCAGAACACTCCAGTCACTACCATAACACACCAGTCATTACCAGAACACTTCAGTCATTATCAGAACCCTCGTCACTACCAGAACACTCCAGTCACTACCATAACACACCAGTCATTACCAGAACACTTCAGTCATCATCAGAACACTCGTCACTACCAGAATACTCCAGTCACTACCAGACAACTTGTCATTACCAGAAGACTAGTTATTCCCAAAACACTTGTTACTATCAGAACACTTGTCACTACCAGAACACTCCAGTCACTACCACAAAACTTGTCACTACCAGAACACACCAGTCACTACCCAAACACTCATCACTACCAGAACACACACTAGTCATTACCAGAACACACTGGTCACTACCAGAATGCTCATCACTACCAGAACACTCCAGTACCAGAACACACAAGTTACTACCAGAACACATCAGTCACTACCTGAACACACAAGTAACTGCCAAACAACCATGCAGAACACTCCAGTCATTACCAGAACATTTGTCACTTACCAGAACACTTCAGTACCAGAACCCTTCAGTCACCACCCAGAACACTCCAGTCACTACCAGAACACTTGTCACTGCCAGAACACTTCAGTACCAGAACACTTCAGTCACCACCCAGAACACTTCAGTCATTACCAGAACACACCAGTCACTACCATAACACTAGTCACTATAAGAACACACCAGTCACTACCATAACACTAGTCACTATAAGAACACACCAGTCACTACCATAACACTAGTCACTATAAGAACACACCAGTCACTACCATAACACTAGTCACTACCAGAACACACCAGTCACTACCATAACACTAGTCACTACCAGAACACACCAGTCAGTACCAGAACACTTGTCACTACCAGAACACACCAATTGCTACAAGAAAACACAACTACCATAAAACCACCCATAACACTACAGTCACTAAGACACCTTAGCAGCCACCTAAGAACCCATCACACTTTATCAACAAGCAACCACTCTGATCTTCATAGCAACCTCCTGACGAAGGCATGTTTCATGATGTATTTTTCTGACATGTACAGTTAGCCAGTGCTCTTAACATACAGCAGTAGTTTAAGTTGACTGTCTAACCAATGATTTGCATTATAGTTGTCTGTATTTGATTATTATTGATTTTATTCGTCAACGCAACATATCTTTTCTGATTTAATTTTCTATTTCAAAAGGAATAAAGATTAAAAACTGCAATTTGACTTTTTTTTTTTTTTTTTTGCTTTCTGAAATAGACAGAAGTGTTTTGCACAAATTAAAACAAAAGTACAATCCTTTGCATTTACAGGTCTCAATGAACTAGTTTATATTTGATCTGTATAGTTTTGGATTGCTGTATTTTAATCTTTTGGTTTGACGAGGTAAGCTTAAATATAACATTACTGGAGGCATCCGGAAATAAAGAAGGATGTGAATTAAGGAATTAACTCTAACTGTTTGTTTTTATCTGATGAAATGCTGATGTTGTGCAATAGGCGTTCGCGTGACGGTTCCAGATAAATTATGCTGACTTCCAGACCATGATATGAGAAACAGCTAATCTTAACAGACAACAAACACCACAGAAACACTCTCTGTGTCATTTATGATCACAACAGGAGTTATAAAACGCATACAATGTGGACGGCTTTATAAATCTAACTGCGATATGTAGATATGGAGAATGTGTGTGGATTTATTAAGAGGTGCTCTTTCACTGTAAACAGTTCTGTAACACTATTAGAGGATATTTTCAACAAGAAAATATTAATACAAAACTTTAATGCATCACACTGCAAAAAAATACATTTATTACTTTGAGTTTTTGTCTTGATTCTAGTTTAAATTTCCAAAAACAATTAAATCATGAAGAATTTCCAGACAAGCCAAAATATTGTCTTTCATAAGCAGCCAAAATTAGGCTTTTCTTTAAAACAAGCTAAATAATCTGCCAATGGAGTGTGCAACATATTTTTGCTTTCTCTTTGAAATAAGAATATATAGCTTACCTCATTGGCAGATTATTTAGCTTAAGGCAAAACCTACCTAATTTTGACTGATTATTTCTTAATGTCAATTTCAATGTCAATGTTATTTATATAGCACTATTAAATACAACCACAGGTTGACCAATGAGCTGCACAATACACATCACAACAAAGAAAAAATATACCATTACAATATTGTACCTAAAACAGACAACTTCCATTGATAAAATGCCAAATCGAAGAGGTTTTCAACTTAGATTTGAAACAGACAGGGATGAAACAGATCTAATACAGAGGGGCAGAGCATTCCACAACCTAGGACCAGCAGCAGCAGGAGGTGAATGATGTGAGCCATTTTTTTCTGCGGACCACTGCTCATTTGCACTAGGTTGAAAACTTAGAAAAGTTGATTGGTCATAAACCAGTAGAGACAGGCCGCACTGCGCAACTGAAAAAAGTGTTGCATGCAGAACTGTTGCAAACAATTTATTTGTGTTGAATTTAAACAAACAAATTAAGTTTAATAATGTTCAACTTGATTTGTTTGTTTAAATTCAACCTAAATAAATAGTTTACAACGTTTTAACGTAAAAAAAAGAGTAAATCTAAGGAATCATCTTTGAATATTTTTTTTTAGTGTAGGAAACAAAACCACGAATAAAATACAGACTTTAAAGTAAGCTGTAAGATCGACGACACGAGACAATAAGTTAAAACAAGACAATATGTTTTGCTTGTCTATAAAATGCTGCTTTATTTAAGCATTTTGAGATATTTAGAAACAAGAAAAAAACTTTGTACTTATCATTTCTTCTTAATTCAAAATTCACCATCAAATAAATAACAAAGAATTTGTAATTTCATAAATAAATGCAGTACATACTCTCTGAAATAAAAGGTGCAACTGGGATGATACCTTTTTAAAACGCACACTTTTGTACATCACCGGTGCATATAGGCAACTTAAAGGTACAATTTTGTACTGTAAACATTGTATGACAATAAGTCAACACATAATTTTATTTTGCTTTAACCTATTCGAATGAGTTTTAATCAGCTTTCAGCTACTTTTTAAAGTTATACACATTTTAACGTAATACTTTTAGTCAGTTTGATTGATGCAAGTTCATAATTTGATTCAGCTAAAACAATTTAAGGCAATGATAATATTTTACAGTGTACTATGAAGTACGCATTTATATTAGGCATTATAATTTCCTTTAAAGTACAAAGTGTGCTTTAGAGCACTGCCCCGTGACATGAGAGTGTGCAGAAATATGTTCCATGCATTTTGTAGCAATATAATTTCTCTGTACAAAATCCTGTTTGGAACAAGAATTATTTGAGGACTGATAAACTTATACACTTTATCTTAATATAAATACTTATTCCTTGATTTATTTCATGAAGCTCAGAGTGCATGTTTTGTTTTATTTGAACATTAAATATATCTGACAATGCTACATGAAACATTATGGTAGAAACCTTCAGAACATTAAATGATTACAGTCACACTTTACAATAAGGTTTCAGTAGGTAATATATTTATTAAAATGCACTAATTATGAACAACATTTGTACAGCATTTAATAATCATAGTTCAGCAATTACTAATGCAGTAATAACATCCACATTCATGCTTTTTAACATAAGTCAATGCACCTGAGTTACCATCAACTAACAATGAGCAATTGTATTTTCATTAACTATGAACAAACACTGTCATAAATGATTCGTTCATTGTTTGCTCATGTTAGTAAATGCATTAACTAAAACACAACCTTACTGTAAAGGGCTACCGTGATGATTTCTAAGATTATGTAATCTGATGCCGACGCCTTTTTGTGCCTGTTTCTGTTGCTCAATCAGCACACAACTGAATTCTGAACTGTTTGCTAAGAGCTATAAAAGATGCCCACAGTGCCCAGAATAAAGCAGATCTGCAGAGACGCGGAGGTGAACAGTCAGAAGTGAAGATGATGAAGATGAAGATGTGTGTGTCTGCAGGTCTGCTGTTCTTCATGTGTGTGTGTCTGAATGAGCAGATGCTGGAGGCCTGCAGCTGTATCCCCTTTCATCCACAACAGGAGTTCTGCTATTCGAGTGCCGGTAAGACTAACACACACGACACTAATCAAATGTACAGCATGAATATATTCTGTGATATAATAATCTGCAGGATATATACAGCTTTTATTTACTCGAGGTCACTTAACTTAGTAAGGCATTATCATTAACTCAATTACTAGTGCATTAATTAATAAACACGAATTACACAAGGAGAGAGGGTACAAGCAATATACACTCACCGGTCACTTTATTAGGTACACCTTACTAGTACCAGGTTGGACCTTCAGAACTGCCTCAATCCTTGGTGGTGTAGACTCAACAAGCTACTAGAAATATTCCTCAGAGATTTTGCTCCATGATAGCATCACACAGTTGCTGCAGATTTGTCGGCTGCACATCCATGATGCCAATCTCCCATTCCACCACATCCCAAAGCTGCTCTATCGGATTGAGCTCTGGTGACTGTGGAGGCCATTTGAGTACAGTGAACTCATCGTCATGTTCAGCAGTCTGAGATGATTGAGCTTTATGACATGCTGCGTTATCCTGCTGGAAGTAGCCATCAGAAGATGGAGACACTGTGCTCATAAAGGGATGGACATGGTCAGCAGCAATACTCAGGTAGGCTGTGGCGTTGATGCTCAATTGGTACTAATGGACCCAAAGAAAATCTCCCCCACACCATTACACCACCACCACCAGCCTGAACCGCTGATACAAGGCAGGATGATCCATGCTTTCATGCTGTTGAGGCCAAATTGTGAGCCGAGCATCCGAATGTGTCAGCAGAAATGGAGACTCATCAGAGCAGCAACGTTTCTCCAATCTTCTATTGTCCAGTTTTGGTGAGTCTGTGTGAATTGTAGCCTCAGTTTCCTGTTCTTAGCTGACAGGAGCGGCACCCGGTGTGCTCTTCTGCTGCTGTAGCCCATCCGCCTCAAGGTTGGACGTGTTGTGTGTTCAGAGATGCTCTTCTGCAGAGCTCGGTTGTAACGAGTGCTTATTTGAGTTACTGTTGCCTTTCTTTTAGATGGTTGTGCTTGAAAATCCCAGTAGATCAGCAGTTTCTGAAACACTCAGAGCAGCCCCTCTAGCAGCAACAACCATGCTACAACCAAAGTCTCTTAAATCCCCTTTCTTCCCCATTCTGATGCTCACTCTGAACTGCAGCAGATCGTCTTGATCATGTTGCTGCCATGTGATTGGCTGAGTAGAAATTTGTGTTAACGAGCAGTTGGACAGGTGTACCTAATAAAGTGGCCGATGAGTGTATGCTGCATTTATTTTCTTAAGCTTGTATACCTACAATAAAAGTCGTCGTGCTCTAATGTCATTTTTGTTTAGTCCCTCTGAATATATTCTTTTGAGTTCCTAGAGAACAAAACATTTCAGCTAGGATTTATTTTGAAGGTTTTATTACACTTTAGCGTGGTGAACTGACTAATCATTTTTTCGTCACATTTGATTTGATTTTCTATCAGTGATTAAGGCTATGGTACTTGACGAGGAGCCCATACCTGGCCAAGACCCCGAAGAGATAAAGTACAAAATCAATGTGCTCCAGGTACAATTTTCATCTTTACACTAATCATGTTTCCATCAGCATCTTTCCATTGTGAACAGAAATATCTTCTCGTGTTTCTCCATGCAGGTGTTCAAGGGCGCTGAGCATGCAGGAATCGAGTATTTACACACAGCTAGTGACGGAGCGATGTGCGGTATCCGCCTGAGACCTGGCATTTATCTGCTCGCAGTGAGAGGTAAGTAAAGAATACAAAAACCCTAACATATGGTGGCAAAGGGAGCAGAACATGCTAAAAACTAAAGAAAACATGCACAACTACAAAAAACGGCAGAAAATTGAGAAAAGATCTTCATCAGTTTGCGAGCAGACGTGCTGCAAATCATCACAACGCAAACACAATTTTAGAAAATGCACTGCATCTTCACACAACTTTTTCAAATAGCTCAGAACACAACGGAAATGTTTCAAGGAGACCCTAAAACCTGACGGAACCGCTCATTTAGGTCAGCGGGTTCCAACAGGGGGTCAGTTAGGAGAATGATCATGTTGCCTCATGTTGTTCATTTTATCCCCTGGCTGACCAATAATGGACAAATCTGTAACTCTTCCCCCACAAAAAAGACCAAGTCTCTGTGATCCGCCTTCAGCAGCTAATAGTAATGATGACCGAGCATACTGGACCCAGGTGAGGACACATTTCAGGTCACAGCAGTAGCAATACTGGAAACATGAAATGCAGGAAATACCATGATAGTTAGCTGAACTATGGTTTGATTCCATTTTCTCGAAGAAAAGAGTCTCTGACCCAGCCACAGTGCGTTATCTGTGCCAAAGTTCTTGCTAACGAATGCATGAGGCCGTCCAAATTAATAAGACCTTTGCAGAAGCACATGACAAGCCCAGAGCATTTTCTGAGAATTTACAAACACCCAAAATGAGATGAGGAGCGTCACTACTCACAATAAATGTTTTCAAAATTGGCAACTAGTATAAGGGTCAATTTAAAGTGCGAAGGCTTGCGCTTTTCAGGTACAAGTGGCCTACTGATGTTCTGCTTTCATATTTTACATTATTTGTCAGGGCCAAAGCCAGCCTGATATAAAGGGTGGTTCTTTTTTCTCAAAAAGTAGATATATTGAGCACTATTTTTAGCTGGATTAGGTTGTCGGGAGGTCATCATAACCACAGTTTGTGATGTAACAAAAGTATTTCCTAAAGATTTAGATAAAAGAAATATTTAAAAAAATATTAATAATATTAAATACAAATGTATTGCATTTTATATCATTAGAAAAAAATGGTAGCCTATATTCTCCCTTATTAAGGAAATACCAAACAAAAATGCCAAAACTTTCAACTTTCCTCAGTCTGAATTTGGCTATTTGAAAAATAAAAAATGAAAACATAATAATAATAATAATAATAATAATAATCATAATAATAATGATAATGATAATAATAATAATAATAATAATAATAATAATAATAATAATAATAATAATAATAATAATCACAATAATAATAAACCTACTACTACTACTACTACTAATAATAATAATGATAATAATAATACAAAATATATAATAATAATAATGATAATAATAATATTATTAATAATGATAATAATAATAATAATAATAATAATAATAATAATAATAATAATAATCACAATAATAATAGTCCTACTACTACTACTACTACTACTACTACTAATAATAATAATAATAATGATAATAATAATAATAAAAAATTATATATATATATATATATATATATATATATATATATATATATATATATATATATATATATATATATATATATATATAATGATGATAATAATAATATTAATAATGATGATAATAATAATGATAATAATAATAATAATAATAATAATAATAATCATCACAATAATAATAATCCTACTACTACTACTGCTACTACTTCTACTAATAATAATCACAATAATAATAATAATAATAATAATAATAATAATAATAATAATAATAATAATAATAATAATAATAATCACAATACTAATGATAATAATAATAATAATAATAATAATAATAATCACAATACTAATGATAATAATAATAATAAAATAATAATAATAATAATAATAATAATAGATCTTCTTGTTTTTTCTAGCCTCTCTTGTAAAAAAGATGGATGACAACAACAGCCTAATTAGTATTTAATATGGGCTGCTTTTGGTGCTTCACACTTTTCCATTGGTCATTTTTTTGTTTTAAGAATATGATCCCAAATTTAGTATAAAAATTTAGAATAAAAGTTACTTGTAAAATGTTTTCTCAATTCAGCAATTGCATTGTGGGCAAAATGCATTGTGTTTGCGTTGTGAGGATTTGCAGCATGTACAGATATTTTATATATAGACCATTTTGAGGGATGTGAACAATAACAATGGTCTCAACATGCTTCCTGTTTAACATTTCTGGATAACAAGAATCTGAAAAGAGCCACATATTGGTAAATAATGTTAGGATAGCTGTTTTAACATTAAGTTTTAATTGAATTGTCTCTTGTAACAGATATGAAATAGTCTGATAACAAGCAGGAAATGTTCATGGGTCAGTGACATGACCACATTGAAATGGTCTATATACAGTATACTGTACATATACTGAGCTCTGCACTAGACGGTCGTGTATAACTGTTACATTCTGTGCATTTTTGTCATTGATAAAGGTGTGCATGTTGGACTGTGTGACCTTGTGGTGCGTTGGGACAATCTCTCCAAAACCCATAAAAAAATCCTCAGCTTAGGTCAGGAAGCCTGTGACTGTAAGGTAAATCCCATTCTTAGACTAACTCACAATAACAATTGAGTCAAGTTCATTCCAATAGAAAACCCAGACGTTTATATTCAGCAAGTGTTTGAATATGAGTGCTGGTAAGTATTGTGTGCATGAGTTGCACATACAGTCAAGCCTATTATTATGTATTAGTAACAATCGCATGGATATGATTTTGTTTTATTCATACTGATTTTTGCAAGAGCAATGCTGTATATGCTTTATATTCATGTTTAACAATTATTTATACATTTTAGCATCACTTTATGTTGAAGTGTATGTAAATTTAGATGAAATATGACACCTCTAATTAGCCTAAGCCTTTAAATGTCACTTTAAGCTGTATAGAAGAGTCTTGAAGAATATCTAGTCTAATATTATTTACTGTCATCATGACAAAGAGAAAATAAATCAGCTATTAGAGATGAGTTATTAACACTGTTATGATTAGAAATGTGCTGAAGAAAATCTAAAGAAAAGATATACATGCGCTAATAATTCTGACTTCGACTGCATATGAATTTTTGATAATAAATCTCAGTGGTCTATATATTTGCCCTGTGAACCTAATTGACCTAATTAAGCTGATGTTGTGGTGTAACAGTAAATAACTCCATCTGTGATCTTAACAGGTCAGTCACTGCTTTAAGGAGCCCTGTGATGAAAACAAGTGCTACTTGACAGACATGTTTGATTCGGTGAAGCTGTACTCAGAGTCGATCTGCATGGCCAACAGCACCGGCTCCTGCAGATGGATCAATGCATACTAATGCTGAAGAGCAACGGGGAAAATGATGCCTGAAGTAGAGTGTGAGGCGTTCAGCAGTGGAAATAGAGGCTGTTTTGGCTTTTGAGAATGCTTAAAATTATATATATATATATATATATATATATGTCAGCTTTTTCATGCATAATAAAATGAACACAAGCGTTTTGTCAAGCTTTGCTATGCTTTAGAAGTACACACAAAGTCTGTTTGTCTGCAGATTTGCTTAAAACTATTAAAATGTTTTGCATGAAAAAAGTCTGTGTTTGCTTTAAAGAGAAATGCATGTGAATGAATGTTAATAAACACATGCATTTGGTGTGTTCTGTGCGCATGACATCGCCCTCTCTGATGCATGTACTGTATCAAGAGTGATATATATTGATTGGTATTCAATTAAGCAAAGGCATTGCTAGACATAAAGCTCTACTGGGGCACAGCTCCCTTCAAAATAACAAATATAAATAAATATATTTATGCATGTTCACAACCGGGACCGGGAGCAGAGCAATGCTTCAGTGTCAAGCAGGAGGCACCTAGATACTATGCTGTTGAGTGTGTCAGTGCATAACCTGCAGGCACAGAACATCAATATAACGTCATATTGATGTTGTATCCCAATAAACCCAATGGATTTTGCTTGGAAATGAAAATTGGGTAGACGTCAGAACCCAATGTTAGACGACGCCAATGTCAAACGTCCAACCTAAAATCAACCAAATATCAATGTCTAATAATGTCACACAATGTTGTGTGGACGTTACCACTATGACATCTATCAGACGTTGGATTTTGGTCGCTTTCCATCAAAACCTAAAATCAACCAAGCATCAACGTCTAATAGTGTTACACCTTGACGTTGTGTGAAAGTTACCACTATGACATCTATACGACGTTAGATTTTGGTCACTTTCCAAGACAACCTAAAATCAACCAAATATCAACGTCTTATAATGTCACACAATGTTGTGTGGAAGTTACCACTATGACATCTATCAGACGTTGGATTTTGGTCGCTTTCAATCACAACCTAAAATCAACCAAGCATCAATGTCTAATAGTGTTACACCTTGACGTTGTGTGGAAGTTACCACTATGACATCTATCAGACGTTACATTTTGGTCACTTTTCAAGACAACCTAAAATCAACCAAATATCAACGTCTTATAATGTCACACAATGTTGTGTGGAAGTTACCACTATGACATCTATCAGACGTTGGATTTTGGTCGCTTTCCATCACAACCTAAAATAAACCAAATATCAACGTCTAATAATGTCACACCTTGACGTTGTGTGGACGTTACCACCATGACGTCGATCAGACGTTTGATTTTGGTCACTTTGCAAGACAACCTAAAATCAACCAAATATCAACGTAATTTGACGTCGTTATTGGACATCAAAATAATGTTGTCCTTAGATGCTGGCTAGACATTGAATTTTAGTCACCTGACGTCATGACCTAAATCTGACCTAATTTTAACATCTTATGATGTTGTGCCAGCAAGACTCAAGATTTGGCCCTGAAAACCTAAATAATTTAAAATCTTTGGACTTTAGCGACTATCTGTCACACAACCAGCGATCGCTCTCTAGAGATCGCTGGTTCTCACACGAACACCAGGGCCCGGTTTTTCAAAAGGTTTAATCCAGACCAAATTGATCCAGATTTAGTAATCCTGTTTTTGCGATCTGTGATCATGCAATACAGCTTACTTTTTGAGCCAGTTTTTCAAAGCAACATCGGATTGGATCAATCTGATCCAGATAGGAACTTTTCAGGATCACTAAATCTGGATTACCAGTGCTCAATCACAATGTAGATAGATAGGCCTGTGTAAAAAGCAACAAATATAATAGCCAGTGTGGGGTCAAAATATCTTTATTTTTATTTGAAATGAAAACTAAGATAATTTATTAAATAATAAAATAATAATAAATAATAAAAACAAGAAAAACCCCACCCCATCCTCTTCCAGCAGTCCGCTCATCTGAGACCTACAACACTGTACATTGAGGATATTTACAATAAGTTTCAAATATAGATGTAAATAAAAAAAGACTTAATGTCAAAAACTCCACAATAAGTTCAGACTTCCTCATCTGATGTGGAGAGAGCAGCTTGTCTGAGCGCAGCCTTTAGGAGGCAGATCTGAAGTTTGGCCTTGGTTTGCTGCAGTTTGGTCAGAGTCAGTTGTTTCTCTGCCAGATGCTTCTGCCCTTTCAGTCTCTATTTGCAATTGTTGAAAGAGAAATCTAAAGACATTGCCATTCTTTGCATTTCATTTTTGGTTATTTTGTTATCATTGCATGCATCACTAATAAATATTCTAAAAAGAAAAATATTTTCCATTGTGATGAATATATATATATATATATATATATATATATATATATATATATATATATATATATATATATATATATATATATATATATATATCAATTAGTGACAGAAATTTTTTTATTGTTTTTGGTAAATTTTGACAGCTGTTTGGGGGTTTATTTTATGAGGCCAAACTCTTTCTACTTTGTTGTAGGCCTATACTGAAAGGCTGAATATGTTAAAGCCAATAATCACTATAGCCTGACGGATGAACAAATAAAATTAAAACCTTATGAATAAATAGTATATCTTGTAAGATACTGTATGATCCAAAAATAGTATTATTTAATACATTTTTAAGTTTTCATTACATTTTGGGCATGAAATCCACGCTAAACCCACCCTTCTGATGGGATCAGTTTAATCCAGGTTTTTTGGATCAAAGTGATCCAGATCCTACAAAAAAGGTCTGAAAAACCCAAAGTAAAGGTTTGATCCGGATCCAAACCAAGATTAGATTACGTGATCTAATCCGATTAGGTAATCCGTTTTTTCTTTTGAAAAACCCATTTTCAAGATTTGATCCAATCCCTTATCCAAAATCCTAGTGGATTACTTTTAAAAAAACCGGGCCCAGGACTACACTTCCGCAATTCCCAGGACTACATATTCATACATGCACTTCTCCCAGACACGCACGCCTGCTCATTCATCTAGCTTGACTGCACTCACCAGCTGAACCCTGTCAGAAACTGAATACACACCATTCATAAGCCACTCTTGCACCCATTGAGTCTTGTTTGCATTAAGTGACATTACAACGCGTTTCTCCTTGCCTTGTTTTTCCGTGTTAGACCCTAGCCTTGTTTCCCTTTGATATCCTGTTTAGCTGCCTGCCTTACGACCTGTTGCCTGTTATACTGACTGCGATTCTGGACTGCCTGTAAATACCCGTTTGCACCTGATTTGACTTCTGCTTGCCTGACGCTCAATAAACCTGCATATTGGATCTTACCCCTGTTGTCTCTGTCACTCAACCCCGCCGTTACACTATCCTTCAGACCGTTTGGTTTCTGTTACCCATTTAATAGTGAGAAGTTTTTCATAACATAATCAAATATACAGCCACTTATCGCTTAATTTATTTTAAAGTACAGCCCAGAATCCAAATTTTGTTTCATTCATTTTCCTTCGGCTTAGTCCCCGATTTTATCAGGGGTTGCCACAGTGGAATGAACCGCCAACTAATCCAGCATATGTTTTACTTGGCGGATGCCCTTTCAGTCGTGACCCAGCACTGGGAAACACATGTTGTTTTATTTTTACATAACAATGGAAAATAATTTTAACTCATATTTTGACTTCTTACGTTGACAAACATAATTTGAACCCCTCTGGCAGACACTTTATTTGAATACTAAATGATTGACTAAATTCTAAGTATTTAAGATGATTTTTGTTGATGTAATTCGATGCCAAGACAAGCCTCTTGTTTTTCCCTCGTTCTGTCATTGCGCAATCTTTCAGAGGAACTGGAGAGTTGGCTGGGCTTTGCTTAAAGTTACATAAGATGCTCGCAGTGCCCAGACAGAAGCAGATCTGCAGAGACGCGGAGGTGAAGAGTCAGAAGTGAAGATGATGAAGATGAAGATGTGTGTGACTGCAGGTCTGCTGTTCCTCATGTGTGTGTGTCTAAAAGAGCACATGCTGGAGGCTTGTAGCTGTGGTCCCGCGCATCCACAAGAGCTCTTCTGCCATGCTGACGTAGGTAAGGCTAACACACACGACACTACTGAAATATACAGAGTTTCCCAAAGCTAACTGCAACATATCTGTTATATCAGTGTTTAAAGCTAGGGTACTTAGCATGAAACTCATCAAAAGCATGTACCCGGGAGAAGGATACTTTAAGTTCAACATCAATATAACCAAGGTGAAAATTTTCATTTTCATACTCCATTATTACCCGTAACATCATGTCTTTTTGTTGTTGTTGTTTTTTTTTTTTTTTTACCAGAATTGTATGTTTGTATTTCTCTATTCAGATGTACAAGGGGTTTGAGCATGCCGGAATCAAGCATTTCTTCACTCCTGAAGATGAAGGAATGTGTGGCATCAGTCTGACCCATAGCGTGTATCTGTTCTCAGGTAAAAACACTCATCTCTTCTGAAAACATGTTGAGAATGTATATATATATATATATATGAGACTGTATACATCTCTAATAACCGATTTATTTTCTCTTTGCCATGACGACAGCACATAATATACTAGTGTTCAGCTTAAATTGACATGTAAAGGCTTCACTAGGGTAATTAGGGTAAAGTTAGGGTAATTAGGCAAGTCATTGTATAACAGTGGTTTGTCCTGGAGACAATCCAACACTAATACTGCTGAAGGGGCGAATAATATTGAGCTTAACATGTTGTTAAAAAATTTAAAACTGCTTTTATTCTAGCCAAAATAAAACAAAATATACTTTCTCCAGAAGAACAAAATATTATAGGAAATACTGTGAAAAGTTCCTGAATCTGTTCAACATTAAATGAATATATTTGACAAAGAAACTAAATTTCACAGAAGGGCGAATAAATGTGACTTCAACTGTACTGACCGCTCTTATTCCTGATGCTGGCTCATTAGCTGTTGAAAGTCAGAGCCAATTCACAAACACATTTATGAACAAGTGGTGTACTGTAGTTTATGATGGGCACACGCTGTGTTTACACATCTAGTCTGAGAATGCAAACATTGACTTTTTGAGCTAGTTTTAAAACAAGGTGCTTCTTATTGCATCAAAGTGTGTGCAGTATGTGAAGCAATGTATTTTAATGCTCTATAACTCTTTTTTTTTCTACCCTTAGGGAAGCTCGTCTCCAGACACGAAGGTAATGGAACTGTCATTCTCTAAAACTACTGTGTGTATATATATATATATATATATATATATATATATATATATATATATATATATATATATATATATATATATATATATATATATATATATATATATATATATATATATATATATATATATATATATATATATATAGCCCCCCAAATAATAGTTCTGATATATTATAATATATATATATATATATAATTTAGACTGCTTAATAAAAATACCATGGACACTTAAAGTCTTTCTTTCAACAAATTGTCTTTGTAGATTGCTTTTTAGCCATAGTGATTTTTGTTGTGGGGATGTTGGTTGTGTATGAATGGCTTGATGTAGAAATATGTTTGTTTATTTGTGTAATTTTGTATTGAGTTTATAAATTTAATACCTTTTTTAACAATGACATTGCACTTTTAAGGCTCTATTTTGACGGTCCATGCACGAAGCGCAGAGCGCAAATGCTTTCAGGGCGTGCCAGTTGAGTCGCGCTATGGCACTTTCGCTCTTGTGGATAGGAAAACCTTGTACGCACAGGCATTAATTAGCCTATAAATCATGAATTGTGTTTGTTAAGCACAAATATTTGTTTCAAAACTATTTCTAACTTCAGCTCTAATTTCCAGCAATTGAATAAATGAACAATAATAATGAAGTGTGCTCAAAAACCTGAGTTATATCCAAATACACATGCTGTGCCCCATCTGGTCTAAAACCTGCAGGTGGACAAATCTAAGCTTGTTTTTAATAAAACAAATATAAATATGGATATAATAAATAATACTGCTAACAATAATAACATTAAACAAAAGCAAATTGAATGAACTGAAAAAGCCTCCCGAGATGAAGAAGGCATGGAGGAAGTGGTTTTTATATTTATGTAGGCTAGAAAATAATGTTTTGTAATATTTTAATCCTTTATATTTATATCCTATATATATTCTTATTATATCCTATATATATATCCTTAATATTTTATATGTTTTTCATATGTAAAGATATTTGCGTGTTGCTCTACCTCTTGTGTGTATTAAGCAGTGTGTAAGCGAGGACCAACTCTGCGCTGGACTTTAGACCGGGTTTGTTTTGGTCTATTGAAAAATCTATTATAGTTTCTCAAAATAGCGACGCGCCAGCAGTGCGCCTCAGAACGCCTTCCTTTTAGACCAGAACGCCTATGAGCGCACAAATGAGCGTGAATGCATTTGCTATTTAAACAGTGTGGCACAAAGCCTCAAAACTAGCAAACAACTATGGCGTCGCGCCTTACATCACATTGCACCGGGTGTATGATAGGGCTCATAGTATCTAATGATATCCATGTCATACAGTCTTCGTCTCATCACAGTCTTGGAAAAAAAAAAGGTTGTCAACAAATACATTTTGTCATTATTTTTGTTAACAAAATTACCACGGGCTCTAATGAAAAGTGATGGCACATTATAGTGACCTCGTGGCCATCATGTTTATGTCAGATTTATGTTGTCTTGGCCATTTCAAGAATGTCAGACAAAATAGGTTATGTATTTGTTTGTCAAGTTATCATAACAAAGACATCTCACCTTTGCATTTCAAATTATTGCTGTGCCTTATCATAAGCATGCATAAAATCTCAATCATATTCATATTGTGTAATGTCACGATCATATGTGTCGTAAAAGTCTTAAGAACATCCCATTAAGTGTTACCAAATGGTCAATAATCAATAACAAAACCACAGTTCAGTTTAATACGTGTACAGTCATCACACATTGTGTTGTTACAATTTGCTGATACATTTAAAGTCATAATTTAAGCCTCATTTCCCATTTTATATGCTAAACTAATAAGTAAGTAAGTTATGTGTATTTATATAGCGCATTTATAGTGTTTGGCCATACACCCAAAGCACTTCTCTCCACACCACCACCACCAGTGCTTCACCACACACCAGCTATAGGAGGAGTGGAGAGACAGTGATGGGTATGATTGGGATCATGAGAGGAGATGGCCAGGACACCAGGGTTACACCCCTACTCTTTATAAGAAGTGCCATGGGATTATTAATGAGCACAGAGAGACAGGACCTCAGTTTAACGTCTCATCTGAAAGATGAACAGAATATAATACAAGAAGCTGAACCCAAAACAGTCAAGTGAATGTCTGAAGAACATCACGGAGTTTACAGTCCCATACAAGTTGGATGTCGTATGAGCAAAAGCTGTACATACACAATAAAACAAGCTTCATTGTGCATTACGCTTGTGTATTTCCAGGACATGGAGAGAAAAGTCTGACTGTTGAGCTGTGTGACATTGTAAAGCATTGGAGAAGAATCTCCAAAACTGAGAAAAAGATCCTCAGTGTATACCGGAAAGCCTGTAACTGTCAGGTAAATCCCATTCCTGAAGTACTGCACACAAATACAGAATACTGTAATGATGTTACAGCAAATATTTAACTGCTGATGAAGTCCAGAGGTTTTAATCAGAGAGCTGATTAGATTTCAATGTCTGAAACCGGTTAAGTGAACAATACATAACTCCATCTGTGATCTTTACAGGTTAGTCACTGCTATATAGAGCCCTGTGATGAAAACAAGTGCTATTTGAGATACATGTATGATCCAGACAAGAACTCACAGTCGATCTGCATGGCCGACAGCACCGGCTCCTGCAGATGGATCAATGCATAATAATGCTGAAGAGCAACGGGGAAAATGAGTGTGTGTGAGGCAATTCGCTGTGGGGATAGTGGCTTTTAACAGTGCTTAAAATGCTTTATATGTGTCAGCTTTATGCATGTTAAAATGAGCACAATAGTTTTATAAAGCTTTGCAATGCAGTAGAAGATACACACATGAAAAGCTTTGCATGAAAAAAAAAGTGTGTGTTTGTTTTAAAGAGAAATGCATGTTAATAAACACATACATTCGGTGTGTGTGTGTGTGTGTGTGTGTGTTTACACATTGTACAAAAACACAATATCAAAACCAAAATACAATAAAATTTTAGCAAAAAACCTTCTGCAAACACTAATACCAATACTGATATAAGTCAACTGCATGCTGTATACAGTACTAGCTGTTTTCCTTCATTAAACTAGTTTCACCAAACATTTAACATTCTAACATTTTAAGAGAAACACAAGTAAAAAAAAAAAAGCAAATCCTCAAATTAGATTTTTTTCAGCCTTTTTCATATTATTGCCAATGTGATTAAATTAATCCAATATTACATCAGTGCATCTCTAATTAAAATATTTCATTTAAATGCACCTAAGAGAATTTATAGTATCTGCAAGTACAGTTAAAATATAAGACATTAAGAAGTGCACACTTAATACTAAACTGAAAAAATGGTTCATTGCAAATTGTTCCAAACTATTTACAGTTTAGGTCAGAATTATTCACCCCCCTTTGATTTTTTTTTTCTTTTTGAAATATTTCCCAAATGGTGTTTAACAGAGCAAGGAAATGTTCACAGTATGTCTGATAATATTTTTTCTTCTGGAGAAAGTCTTATTTGTTTTATTTCGGCTAGAATAAAAGCAGTTTTTAATTTTTATTAACCCATTTTAAGGTCAATATTATTCGCCCCTTTAAGCCATATATTTTTCCGATAGTCTCCAGAACAAACCATCATTACACAAAACCTTGCCTAATTACCCTAACCTGCCTATGTAACCTACCCCAGTAAAGCCTTTAAATGTCACTTTAAGCTGTATAGAAGTGTCTTGAAGAATATCTAGTCTAATATTATTTACTGTCTTCATGACAAAGAGGAAAATAAATCAGTTATTAGAGATGAGTTATTAACACTATTATGATTAGAAATGTGTAGAGAAAATCTGCTCTCCGTTAAACAGAAATTAAGGAAAAAATGAACAGGGGGCGAATAATTCTGACTTTATATAAGCTGAGTTTAAACAAATAAAGTTGAACATTACTATATTTAATTAGCTTTTTCTCTAAATTCCCATATCAATTGTTTACAAACACTTACCTTAGAAAATGTAGTAAATCCAATTAATCCATTTTTTCGGTGTATTAAGCACATTTCTATGACACTGTACACGATATAGCAGCAAACAAAGTAAAAGAGCCACATGTTTGATCAAAATGAGCAGGTGTTTGATTATGTGGTGTATTATGTTGAAATAAATGTGTTTTATTTCTCACCATGTCCCTGTAGTTGGAGTAAAATGTCTGATCAACCAGAGGGAACTTTTCTGGACCCATTTTCTTGTAGACGCTGATCAGCTGAGCGAACTGAGAGAGAGAAAACAAACATGATGATCAGTTTACATAGACATGACAAAAACTAAAAGCTGAAGTGTTGATGGTGTCACAAATACAATCTCACGAGTTGTCATCCTCCTCAGTTTCCTAAAATACACTTTCCAAAAGAGTAAACACCTGTCGGGGAAACAAGAGCAGCCGGAGGAAACAGGAGCTAACATGATGAGAACATGCAAACTCCATACAGAAACGCCAATTGACCCAGCCGGGACTCGAACCGGCGACCCTCTTGCTATGGGGCGATCATGCTACCCACTGCGCCACCGTGTCGCCCATGGCATCAATTTTAAGCCATACAAATTTGAGTTGAGTCAACTTATTTGTTACTGTGTTCATGCAGACACAATGCAGAAGCGCATGCGGACTCACAGCCCAGGGTTTGTCACAGAGGTTGTAGATGGACTCCAGTGAGTTGACGCTGGGAATGCCGGCGTACTGTAAGCCGATGATGATGTTCCTGAAGTCTTCATTCTGTGCCATACTGTAGGCATGCTGTCGAACCAGGACAAAATCAGGCTTGAAGGAGCTGCAGAACACAGCAATAAGAGTGTCAGAAACATTAAAACATTGTAATTCCCTACACCACTGCTGAAATGTCATGTTTGGAGATGTTAATTGAATATCTAGTCATTTGTTTACACTCTCAGAAGCTGAATCTGCAGTATGTTTGCATTGTATTTGCAAACGAGGGATTGAAATTTGCATTAAAATGTATGGTTTTGTAACACTCTACTAAAACAGCACAACTACAAATAATGTCAACTAAAATAAAAGTAACAAATAAACAAAAACTGATATTTTATGTATTATTTATTTTATGAACCAAGACATTGACTGTGTTTGCAAAGACATTTTAATCAAATAATTTGCCTTAATCTGAGTAAAACAATAATAGAATAAAGGTGTTTACATGAGTTGCTATTTTGACGGTCCATGCACAAAGCAAGAATGGAAGAATCCACTTTTGCTAATTTAAGGATGGAAAAATCCGCTTTGCGCCGTGGCGCATGGTCTAAAAGGGTTGAGTTTGTTTTCTTAATGAGTTATAGGTGTGTTTTGAGAATTAACCAATCAGAGTCTCATCTCCCATTCCCTTTAAGAGCCAGTTGTGTCGCGCCACAAGCGCATTGCTATTTACATGACGTAAAGTAAGTGTAGGTGGAAAAACTGAGCATTTCACTAGCAAGAAAACAGTTAAACAGAGCATCTACAGCACGAGAATGAGAGATAAGGCATCTCATAATCTACTTTCACTTTCGCTCTTGTGGATAGGGAAACCTTTGCACAGACATCAATTAGCCTATAAATAATTAATTTTGTTTGTTAAGCACAAAGATTTGTTTCAAAACTATTTCTAAATTCAGTTCTAATTTCCAGCAAACGAATAAATGAACAATAATAATGAAGTGTGCTCAAAAACCTGAGTTACATCCTAAAACACATGCTGTGCCCCATCTGGTCTAAAACCTGCAGGTGGACAAATCTAAGCTTGTTTTTAATAAAATAAATATAAATATGGATATAATGAATAACACTGCTAATAATATCAACATTAAACAAAAGCAAATTGAATGAACTGAAAAAGCCCCCCGAGATGAAGAAGGCATGAAGGCAGTGGTGTTTAAATTCATGTAGGCTAGAAAATAATATGTTTTGTAATATTTTAATAATTTATATTTATATCTTATATATATATATATATATATATATATATATATATATATATATATATATATATATTTAATATTTTAATTATTTTTAAGATATTTGCGTATTGCTCTACATCTTGTGTGTATTAAACAGTGTGTAAGCGAGGCGCAACTCTGCGCCAGACTTTAGACAGGCTTTTTTCTGGTCTAAAGAACAGACTATTATAGTTTCTCAAAATAGCAATGCGTCAAAACACGCCTGCTTTTTTAGAGCAAAACGCCTGTGGGCGCACATATGAGCACAAATGCATTTGCTATTTAAACAGTGTAGCGCAACACCTTAAAACGACTCTTGCGCCAAGCTGAAAGTAGCAAATAACAATTGCGTCGCCCCTTGCGGCTTATTGCGCCGGGTGTATGATAGAGCTCCTAATGTTCCTTTCAAGATCCGGTTTATTCACATCGTGCTACTCAAATTTCCCTCGGGAGTTTCGTGTAATTTCAGGTGTTTAACTTTTAATTTGTGGACTTTAACTGCAGTTCATTCAGGAACATTTCATGCATGCGCCCCGTGACAAACGAGATGTTAGATTGAGGAACTGCTGGAAGAGTGTTGCTTTAATAGAATTCTTGATGCCCCGCACCGTATGTGGGAAAAAAAAGCCTCTGCGTTTTGTGAAGCAGGTGTCTGTGGTCCTTCACTGACTCAGTTGGTGCAGAGAATAGTGTCAAACAGCTGTGTGTATAGACTATCCTTCGCAAAATGTGGTGAAAATTCCCTCACAATGGTATTAGTTTGACTGCGGTGTTTAAATGTCTTTGCTGTACTTTAATAATGCAACTAAATCAGCATACTCCACATGTCTTAATTCAGTTTTTCTTTAGTTCAATTATGACTTTAGTCAGAATAAAATAATTAAAAATTGCTGTTTACATGGTGACTCTTAATCCGAGTATTGTCATAATCTCACTAAATGTTGATTATTGATGTCCATGTAAACATACTCAGTCTCTAAAGTGAAAAACAAAAGCAGAAAATACACTAAAACCATTATATTTTAGCTTTACTTTCAGGTAAAAACAAAAAACAACAAACAAATATAAATCTAAATAAAACAAATAAATATATTAAAAAAGAAAAAATTATATATATACACACACACACGCACACACACACACACACACACACACACACACACACACACACACACATATATATACAGTTGCAATCGGAATTATTAAACTGCCTGAATTATTACCCCCCATTTATTTTTCCCCCAATTTTTGTTTAAAGAAGAGCAGATTTTTTTACACATTTCTAATCATAATAGTTTTAATAACTCATTTCTAATAACTGATTTATTTTCTCTTTGTCATTATGACAGTAAATAATGTACACACACACACACATACACGCACGCGCACACACACACACACACACACACACATACGCGCACACACACACACACGCGCGCGCACACACACACACACACACACACACACACACACACACACACACACACACACACACACACACACGCACACACACACACACACACACACACACACACACACACACACACAGTAAATCCCCCCGGCCCACTCATGTAAATCAGTGTAAGTGGTGTTTCTCCCACTGAACACCCTCCGTCTCGGAGCTTCTGGTAAACTCGTGTGGATTTCCTGTTACTGTTTTCTGTGGTCATCATGACAGTAAAACCTCGTCAGTTTCAGAATCACTGTGAGTCTCTGAGCAACACTGAGATTGTGTGTGATTTCACTCCATTTCATGTATATAAAGTTCGTTTTGCAGGACAATACTAAATCAGCCTTTCTGCACTGTGAAAACGTCCGTCAATGAACACTTTCTGCTTGTGTTTTGTTTATTTGCGGAGGTGAACTGCATTATGGGATGTTGATCTCTGCTCTGTCCATCTGTGATGCTGCAAATTCAACTCTACAGATTAACAAACACAGGCAGGTATATTGATGAGCATCACTGCAGTATGATAATCTGAAGGTGATCGTGAACTCACCGGACCACTTTGGTGCCGTTTCTGATGACCTGCATGTCCACACTGCACGTGCCGTTAGCATGAGCCACCAGATTAATCTCACTGAACTCAGCCTGAAACACACACACACACACACACACACACACACACACACACACACACACACACACACACACACACACACACACACACACACACACACACACACACACACACACACACACACACACACACAATCAGAATAAACCGGTTTAAACTTCAGACAGTTTTAACATGAGTCAGATGCTCCACTTTAGTGAATGAATGAAACACAGCCCTATATCTGCTTAATTAATTTGCATTGACGATCCTGTGCTCAAATCAGTGATTGCAATGTAAGTCTGTGTTCTAATCTGTGTGTTTGTAACTCATCCTCATAATGAGCGACTGTAAAACTTCATCTGCTGTCTGACTTTATTCACAGACGCAATAAAACTGAAGAGTTTTTACATGCAAAATCACCTCAGAGCGGCTCATTCATTAGCAATAAAGCATCTAATGCTGCGGCTGCGGACTTTCCTCATTTGGTCTGCTTCATTAGGCGTTTGGCGGAAGGATGATTCGCTTCAGAGGCGTTTATATAAATGTTAGCCTCTGTAATTACGCTTTTTATTGTGTAATTAGTAAATCTCACACTAATAGTGTCCATCAGTCAAAAACCAAGAGCTGAACTCAGGATTATTCAGTCACAGACAGCCAGGGAGGAACACACACTGTCAAACATGCTGGATTTGTGTACACTGTAAGAAAAAAAATCGTAAAAAAAGGTCAGCTACGGCTGCCAAACAAAAACCATAAAATTACGGTAAAATGTCTTTGTTGAAATAAAGTGCAAAAAATAATAAATCTACAGATATTTTCATAAAAATGTTTACAGAAAAACACTGTTATTTTACAGACTTTTCCTAGATTATTACAATCAAATCCATTTAATAAAGTAACACACTAAGAGTTTTACAAAGAAACACTGTTATTATACAGACTTCTCCTAGATTAATATGATCAAACATCATCAATAAAGTGACTGCTCTAAAAGTTCAAGAGAAAACAGTGTTATTTAAAAGAATTTTCCCTAAATCATTACGGTTAAACAGCTTTAATAACATGCCAAGACATGCTCATGATTTGAAATTTTGGGAAAAAACAACAAATGAGAAACAACTGATTAAAATTCTCACAACTTTAAAATTACAGTTGTTACATTTTATTGAATAGTGTTTATGTAAAACGTGTAGAGGTTTAAGTTATTTGGAATGATTCAGTTACAGATCTTAAATGAAATGGAACTGTAACATAAAGGGGACGCTGACAAAAGAGTGCAGATCTAAAGGCAAGCAACAGTCAACACAGGGGCAAACAGATGTAACATTTTGCAGGGAATCAGGAATCATGGTCAAATAACAGGCAAATGGTCAGTCCCGGCAGCAAACAACGTAAACAATTAACAAACAAAGCAAGGCAAAAGAAGAGAACCGCGTCATAATGTTCACAGTAGCAGTATAACTAGACTAGGCAATTGGCGCGTGCGTCTGTGCTGCTTTTAAAGTGCATGTAATCAGTTCATAACGATCCTCCGACTGTGTGTGTGCAATCAGCAGAATCTGAAACAGGTGTATGTGAGCACTCTTAGTGTGTTACTTTATTAGATTTGATAGTAATAATCTAGGAAAAGTCTTTAAAATAACAGTGTTTCTCTGTAAACTTTTTAATGAAAATATCTGTAGATTTATTATTTTTTGCACATTTCTTCAACAAAAGAAATTTTACCGTAATTTTATGGTCATTTGACCTTTTTTTTTACGATTTTTTATTTTTTTTTACAGAGCAAGTAATTACAATTTATTACTTTAATTTTACGTAATTTTAACTGTACTTAAAAAACAGGAAAAAAACTGTAAATAATATGTCATTTTTTTGTAAAAAACAGACAAATTTCTGTAATTTGTCATTACTTATATAGTACATAAAATAACAGTCAAGCCGTTAATTTACAGATTATGTTTGTAGTTTTTACGAACTTTTGAATATAATTTAAAATGACAGAAAAAGTACTGTATAAATAATACTGTAATTTCCCTGTATAAAAAAACACAATGTCAGTAATTTGTCTTTAATACTAAAGTACCTAAAATGAAAGTCAAACGGTTAATTTAGAGAGATTGGTTGTCATTTTACTAAGTTTTGAATATTATGTGAAATGAAAAAAATTACTGTAAAAAATTTAAGGATATTTTCTGTAAAATTAGTTTTTTTTAACAGTGTATGTGTCAACATAAAGGAATTAGGTTAGGATTTTTAACAAATGTATGTGGATTGAACATAAAACAATTAAACTGTCCCAAAAAGGTTTGAACAAACAACATACATCATTTTTTTTTCTGCATGCAAACACAGTTATTCCCTCCTGAAATCAAATTATACTTATTCCATTTATTTCTCAAGCACTGTTTAACTGAGATATTTTCGGCATATCTGTTTAACAAATGTTTTAATTACTACTTTCGTTGATGTGTGTTTATTCTCAATTTGAATGTGCCTAATGTTGGGGCACATCTGATCATTTCCTGATTCCAGCAGCGGGGGGCGCTGTTAGCAGCTGAAGGCTGATTCACCCTGCTTTGACTGAACTCTTGGAGTTTATTTGATCCTAGAGATCTGAGTGATCTGTTGCGTACATGTGTCATTTCAGATAGAAATCTACATGACTCCATCAACAGTAAGGTTTCTATCGACTGATTAAATAAGAATAAATACATAAACTCCACAATGCACACTTACTACAGGCAATACAGACAACTCGTGCCAGTGTTCCAGCGGTGTGTGTGATCATCAGCCAGTCACAGTATAACCTGCATGTCTAATATGATAATAAAAGCTTCATACCTGCTCCACTTTGATGTCATAATCTCCTTGCACCTTCTTCCCACGAAAAAGCTTTGTCCTGAAAGACACAAAGAAGAGATATGGATTATTCACTTGACATGCGCCTGTGGTGCTGTGCAGTCAGTTTATGAACAGACAGCTCTGCATCGTTTCATCCCTGCTGCTGTAATGACTGAGAAAACCATCAAATAAACAAACGACATAATTGCAGAGCCGCGAGCTGGAGTTCACTGCGCTGTTTACATCGTTCCTCTGGCTTCAGATTCAGAGAAATCAATCTGACACAGCAGCTTTAATTATTCACTTTTCTACCGTGTGTTAAAGTGTTCATCTCAAAGCACTTAACATCATCCGAGTTGCCGAATTTGTCATTATTAAATTCCTGTAATAATATTTCCATATGCCCCCATAATTTATGTTATCTATAGTGTTTAAGTGTACATCACAAAGCATTTTACACCAGAATACAACACAATAATGTAATAAATACCAAGAAATAAAAATAAGAACATCATTTGAGTTGCCAGATTTGTCATTATTGTATTCCCCTCATAATATTTCTATATGCTCCCTTAATTCACATTATCTATAGTGTGCTTAAGTGTACATCTCAAAGCACTTTACACCAGAATACAACACAATAATGTAATAAATACCAAAAAAAGAACATAATTTGAGTTGCCAAGTTTATCATTATAAAATTCCCATCATAATATTTCCATACGCGCCATATGCTACTATATAAAATAATTTATATACTGAAAATAAATATATTTTTAAAAGCTGATATTTCGAATAATGCAAGTGCTCTTACACTCGATAAATTTATCAAGGGCTTAAAAAATAATGATTAAAATAAATATGTGACGGAGGTGAAGAGGTGGAGGAAGAGAAAATAAATGAATGAAAATGTGGAGAAAAAAATGAATATACATATGTGCACTTATAACTGTGTATATCTTTGTATGTGTGCTTGGCTTGTTTTGTTTTTTCCGATTACTATTCTACCTCTGTCTATCTGTACTGCTTTAACTACATAAAAAATCATCAAACAGATTAGACAGACAGACAGAGATAGATGGATGGATGGATGGATGGATGGATGGATGGATGGATGGATGGACGGATAGAGACAGACAGACAGACAGATAGATAGATAGATAGATAGATAGATAGATAGATAGATAGATAGATAGATAGATAGATAGATAGATAGATAGATAGATGAATAAATAAACAAATCAACTAACAAAAATAAATAAAAAACAAATAAATAAAAAACAAATAAATATAAATTAACAAACAAATAAATAAATAAATAAATAAAGAAAAAAAAGAAAGAAAGAAATAACAAATAAAAAACAAACAAACAAACAAATAAACAAATAAATAAATAAATAAATAAATAAATAAATAAATAAATAAATAAATAAATAAATAAATAAATAAATAAATAAATAATTGTCCGGTGTCTTTACTCATACATGTGAACACATCATTAAAATCACATGAATGCTCATTATAACACTTTTTAAATGGTGTAAATCAGACTGTCACCAACATGCTCACGCTGCTGAGAAACAGTGATGGATTATGCAACGCTGCCCTCTAAAGGTGAGCATCACTATGTCATATAATACTGGCCACATCTCCATCAGATGGCAGCACTTTCAGAGCCTCACTTCTTTCAATGGCTCCAGAATTATTTTGCTTGATGGAAATGAGCAGAGCAGCAGAAACACTGGACTGATTTAATTATGAACCTCCATATTGAGAAACACCTGTGAGTTATTAAACACACACCTGATGCTGTTTGACCGCATTAGAGACGAGCCAAGAGTCCAAAAACAACAGCTTTGACTGTTTAGTACATAGAAACTGCACAGAAACTCAGACTTCACTATTATTATTTATTATATCAGTATTATTAGCATTTGACTGATCTATTTATCCATCATTATAATATAATATAATATAATATAATATAATATAATATAATATAATATAAT
Source organism: Danio rerio (assembly GCF_052040795.2). Classification (NCBI taxonomy): domain Eukaryota; kingdom Metazoa; phylum Chordata; class Actinopteri; order Cypriniformes; family Danionidae; genus Danio; species Danio rerio. The sequence goes on from NC_141031.1 coordinate 736,704, forward strand.
AAATTAAAATATACTATACTATAATATACTATAATATACTATAATATAATATAATATAATATAAAATAATATACTATAATATAATAAAATATACTATAATATAATATAATATAATATAATATAATATAATAAATTAAAATATACTATACTATAATATCCTATAATATACTATAATATAATATAATATAATATAAAATAATATACTATAATATAATAAAATATACTATAATATAATATAATATAATATAATATAATATAATATAATATAATATAATATAATATAATATAATATAATATAATATAATATAATTAAAAATAATATAATATAATATAATATAATATAATATTAAATAATATAATATAATATAATACAATATAATTAAAAATAATATAATAAAATAAAATATAATATAATATAATATAATATAATATAATATAATATAATATAATATAATATAATATAATATAATATAATATAATAAAATATACTACAATATAATATAACTTAATATAATATAATATAATATAATATAATAATAGAGTATAGCCGGATCAGCTAAATAACCCATTCACAACACACAGGGCTGCACTGAAACTCTTTAAAGCAGCGCAAAACTGATCATAATACTCCAGTAAACACACAGCAGAGCAGATCACAGATCAGCCTAGCAACCGCATAGCAACAGCCACCCACATCCCATCACATCACTCCATCAGTGAGAAAGAGTTTAGCACAGATGAGCTTCATTCTCCAGGGTGTGTGTGTGTGTGAGAGAGAAAGAATAACCAAAAGAGTATGTGTGTGTGTGTTCATGTTGTTGGTGTTTTACAGCGTTCATGCTCTCTGTCAGTGAGTGCTCTTCTCATTCTTGGTGCTCCAGGAATTATTCTGCATCTTCAACAGACAGCTGCTGTTTATTTATATATTTACTCTGAAATGCTCACACTGACACACACACACACACACACACACACACACACACACACACACACACACACACACACACACACACACACAGCTTTTATGTTCTCCTTAGAGCTGTAATGATGTTTCCACTATCCAGACAGGGGCGAATTAAACCAATGAGCAAGGTAAGCAGTCGTGTAGGGCCCCGATATCCTGACCAATGCCAGGAAGCTTTTATTAAACATGTAGCTCTTGTGTAAATTTTCTATCATATGTTGTCAGATTTGTCTAGAACGGTTAATTTTTTAATGTTACTACTTAATTTAAAAGCCGGCGGCCCCCATGAATAGTGGAACATTCCATTAATACTGCACATAGGCGAGGGGTGAGCAGTTCAAAGACTCTGGATCGCGGAGGAAGCTGCGTTTCAGTGTTTGTCTTATCTTCAGTTTTTTTTCCCTAAGTCCACCTCTGTGTACAGTCTGTATATTATAGCGTCCTAAATACACAGATTTGACATTAAACCCAGCAGCAGTAAAGACAGTGTCAGGTTTGTTTCACGCCACAGGATAAAAAAGGGGCAATTTCTCCACCCAGATTTGAGGAAATATGTAAATTGGTGTCTCTGTGTCCTCTGCATCACTGCAGCTTACCAACAGCAGATAAGACTATCAACAGCCTGACTCTAATAAGCATCGACTGCTTTGATCCTGCAATTTGATAGAGGCATTTCTGAGAGTGTGAATCTCATCTGAGCTCTGAGAGAAACTCAACATCACAGCGGCTCCAGAAGCTCATCATTACTGATATTACAGCTTTATGAGGACACCAAACAATCACAGAGGATGATGATGATGATGATGATGATACTGGCTACAGCTCACACTGTAAAAATATTAATGAACAGTTTCTGGATTTTGCTCTCAAGTGTTTATTTCCAGTTGTGAATTATATTATGGGATGTTGAAAATTTATACTCTGTATATAAAACACCAGCCAAGTTTGGACCACAGACATAATGGAAAAGCAGACCAGTAAAAAATGGCTTATTTACTGGTCAAAAGTAACCTAAATCTAACCCAATGACCAACAAAAACTTTTAAAACTAGCTAAATGATCAGTCAAAATGGCCTAAAAATATTCCAGTGATCATTTATAACCCAACATTACTCCATTGGCTGATTGAAAATGTCCCAAATACAGCCCAACCACAGAATACAACTCAAAATTAGTAAAAATACCTAATAAAAATAAAAATAACAATAAACAAACAGTATGATCTTGTGATAAATCAATAACCCAAAATATGATCAATGAGGAATCAAAAAATATTCCAAAACTAACCCAAAGGTCAATCAAAATACAGCCACAGCCATATCACCCCGCATCCCAAGACCGGTTACTGACTGAAGCTAAGCAGGGCTGAGCCTGCTCAGTACCTGGATGGGAGACCACATGGGGACACTAGGTTGTGGTGATTCTACAGTTGCTATGGTAACACAACAAGTATTGTAATCAAACTGTTTGTGCGATTCTACAGTTGCTATGGTAACACAACAACTACAGTTATTAATCTGTTGTGGTGATTCTACAGTCGCCAAGGTAAAACAACAACTATAGTAATTAATCTGTTGTGGTGATTCTACAGTTGCTATGGTAACACAACAACTACAGTAATTGATCTGTGGTGGTGATTCTACAGTTGCTATGGTAACACAACAATTACAGAGATCAATCTGTTGTGGTGATTCTACAGTTACTACGGTAACACAACAACTACAGTAATTGATCTGTTGTGGTGATTCTACAGTTTCTATGGTAACAACAACTACAGTAATCAATCTGTTGTGGTGATTCTACAGTTGCTACAGTAACTCAACAACTACAGCAATCGATATGTTGTGGTGATTGTACAGTTGCTATGGTAACACAACAACTACAATAATTGATCTGTTGTGGGGATTCCACAGTTGCTATGGTAACACAACAACTACAGTTATTGATCTGTTGTGGTGATTCTACAGTCGCTAAGGTAAAACAACAACTATAGTAATTAATCTGTTGTGGTGATTCTACAGTTGCTATGGTAACACAACAACTACAGAGATCAATCTGTTGTGGTGATTCTACAGTTACTACGGTAACACAACAACTACAGTAAATGATCTGTTGTGGTGATTCTACAGTTTCTATGGTAACACAACAACTACAGTAATTGATCTGTTGTGGTGATTCTACAGTTTCTATGGTAACACAACAACTACAGTAATCAATCTGTTGTGGTGATTCTACAGTTGCTACAGTAACTCAACAACTACAGCAATCGATATGTTGTGGTGATTGTACAGTTGCTATGGTAACACAACAACTTCGATAATAGATCTGTTGTGGTAATAAATGATAATAATATTAATAATAATAACAATAATATTAATATTAATAATAATAATAATAATAATAATACAGCTTATATGTTATAGCAAGCGTGTTTTAATTATCATTTTAGTATGTTATATAGCATGTTTTTATTCTGAAACGAAACAGACGCAAACTCAACAGTTTTGTTAAAGCAACTCCATTAGCTCTGTTTTAATCTTTTATTTATTCCAATCAATGCAGGGTATTAAATGGCCGAGCTGAAGTGCAGTCTAATCAGTGCCCTCCAAAAGTACATCCAGTAATGGGAGGCCAATCAATGCTGCCGACAGCCACAATGTCTGCGCTGCGACCTGCCAGCACGCATCCTCATCCTCCACTGAGGGCTCAAACTAAGGGCACTACATGTACTGCTTGTCTCCAAGCGGGATTTCGAGTGACATTTTCAGGACAGCGCTCTTAAAGGTGAAAGTGAAGCGTTTCTGCGGCTCAGACTGAATCTAATTAGAGTTTTATTCGTGCTCAGCGTCTGTTCACAAGTCTGCCTGCGGTCACGACAAGACTGCTAATGAATGTTACACTTCAGCTTTGAAAAACGTACACTATAGTGTGCTCTCATACCGCAGACACTACATCTATTCACTACACCTTTCCAGCCTGATCTCACCAGAAAACGCAAGTATTTTACGTTGTGCCAGTTTAGTAGCTAATTCGTACGAGTTTGTACAAGCTCAGTCATACGAAATTGTACGATTTTTAAAAGGAGGCGTGGCACCTAACCCCAACCCTAAACTCAACTGTCATTGGGGGATGAGCAAATCATACTAAATTATACAAATTAGAACATACGAATTCATACGAATTAGCCACTAAATGAAAAAGTTACAGTGAGATTGCGTTGACCTTTCTAGTACCAAGTTAAACACCATTAGTGACAAAATTCTTTGTTGATTGTTGCTTGATACAGTGCATATGGAAAGTATTGATAGCGCTTCACTGTTTCCACATTTGTTTATGTTACAGCCTTATTCCAAAATGGATTAAACACATGTATTTCCTCAACATTCTACACACAATCCCCCATAATGACAGTGTGAGAAAAGAGTTTTTGAAATTGTTGCAAATTTATTACAAATAAAACGCTGTGAAATCACATGTACATCAGTATTCACAGCCTTTGCTCGATACTTTGTTGATACACCTTTGTCAGTGATTACAGCCTCAAGTCTTGTTGAATATGATGCCACAAGCTCTGCACACCTGTCTTTGGGAATTTTAGCTCATTTCTCTTTGCAGGACCTCTCAAGCTCTATCAGGTTGGATGGGAAGCGGCAGTGTGCAGCCGTTTTTAGATCTCTCCACAGATGTTCAATAGGATTTAGGTCTGGGCTCTGGCTGGGCCACTAAAGGACATTCACTGAGTTGTTGTGAAGCCACTCCGTAGATAATCTGGCGGTGCGCTTTGGGTCATTGTCCTGCTGGAAGATGAAGCGTCGCCCCAGTCTGACGTCAAGAGCACTATGAAGCTTTTTTAGGCTTTAGGACAAGTTTACAGGTGTTGTTTGGGCCAACATGCATTATTTGTTTAAAGAGTTGAGTGTATTGTGTATTTAGTTATGATTAAGGATAAGTTCAGTGGTTTTGGGAAGTTTTATGGTCAGTTAGGGTTTAGGGGTATATGTAGGCTTATGGGTTGATTGAGGCTGAGGCTGTTAATTGCTATGGGTGGGTTTAAGGGATTGTTAAGGCATATGTATAGATCACAACAACAGAGTAATTTCAGATATTTACAGAATATAATTTCAGCCATAATTACAAAATAATTCCTGTTTTGATGACTGATTGCTGTAAATCAGGGGTCACCAATCCTGGTCCTGGAGGGCCGGTGTCCCTGCAGTGTTTAGCTCCATCTTGCCTCAACACACCTGCTTGGGTGTTTCAAGTATACCTATGACCTTGATTAGCTTGTTCAGGTGTGTTTGATTAGGGTTGGAGCTAAAATCTGCAGGACACCGGCCCTCCAGGAACAAGTTTGATGACCCCTGCTTTAAATGAACAAATATCAATTGCAAGACCAAATGACACACGATCAGAAGATCCCCTTTAGCTGAGCACAGATAATGGCTTCATAAGGCTTCTTCTCATTAAAAAGCAGTTGAATGTGGAGTAATGTGGCTGAAATGCAAATGTTGAGCCATAAAGTTGCACTGAAGCTCGTGCAGCCGCTTTGGCCTCATTGATCCTCTTCACTTAATGTCTGATTGATCGTGCTGTGCTGTGTGCATCAGTGGATCCTGGAGCTTCTCAAGCTCGGATGTCATTTGTTAATGACAAAATTGCGCAGGCAAGAAACGTGATTAAGAACGTCAAACTAAATGCTGTCAGACTTCAATTAGCTGTGTGTGTAACTCCGAGCACTCGATGTACAGCAGCAGATCCTGCACATTTCAAGCTCAGTCAGTCACGAGCAGCACTGTTTCAGTCATTGGACGTTTCTAGCAAATCCCCGCCCATTGTAGAGGTGGTCCAATCGCCTTCTGGAGGAAATCAGTGGTTCGGCTAATTATGTTTCTATTTGCGGAGCAGCGGCTGCTCAGAAGATCTGAGAAGAACAATTACACACTTCTGTCCCTGATTTAATTGCATGGAAATTGTTCAAAGCTCTTTTGCTTTTAAAATGACCTTTTGGAATCAATAATGGTTAGGCTTGGCTAATTAGCCATAACGACTTGGATGGATTCTCAGCAAGATGCTCAATCTGTACTATGATGAAAGTACAGTAAAAACAAAACACTCCATGCACTGCAAAAACAATCCTGTTCTTACTTAGATATGTGTCTGGTTTCTAGTTAAAATAGTCTAAAAATCTTTGAATCAAGCATCATTTTCCAGACGAAAAGATTTCTAAAATATTGAAAATAATGTGTGAAAATTTTGTGAGTTTTTCTTTTAAACAAGAAAAATAATCTGCCATCGGGCTAAGAAAAAATAATCTTGTTTTGCATTTTGACATAAGATTATTTTGTTTTACCATTTAAAGGCAAGGCAAGTTTATTTATGTAGCACATACTTTCATGCAGAAGGGTAATGTAAAGTGCTTTACATAAACAAGAATAAAAGAAGCCAGTATGAGAAAACAAAAACAAATAATAAAATGTTAAAAACTTTTATTAAACTTAAATTTTCATTTTCACCTAAAATGCAACGTCCCACGATGTTGGGATACAATGTCAATCTGACGTCATGTTGACGTCCTGTGCATGCTGGGCTGATTCAGATCATTTACCCACTGGCAGACTGATAGGCCTGAAATGGCTGTGACAGACAAAGGAGACATCTAAAACATGCAGTGCTGGAGCTCCTCCAGGAACACGGTTGAGAAACACTGTATTAAAATACTACATTTAAAAATGTGTTGTAAGACCTAGTCAATACAAAGCAAAATCTCTGAGAAATATAGTGCATTCGGAAAGAATTGATAGTGCTTCTCTTTTACCGCATGATTTTATGCTCCAGCCTTAATCCAACATGGATTAAAATGATTGATTTCCTCAAACTTCTACACACAATTCCCCATAATGATGATGTGGAAAAAGTCACCAGACCTCACCAGTTCTCAGTTTGATCTAGCCGTTCATACATTCCACTCAATGAAATAGGTAAAAGTAAAGTATTCATGATTTGTGCTGATATCGGATTTGTATCGTATCGGTTTGTGCTGAAAGCTGCAATATCGGTATCATATTGGAAGTTAAAATATCGTATCGAGACATCCCTAATGCTTAGAGGTATTGGTTGGTGACTGGTTTAGTGTTATGGGTGTATCCTTCAATCAACTCATTTCACAAAACCTTTATTATTGACCATAACCATATAAACCAACCCATACGACCCTTAACCAACCCCTGAACAAACCAATATCACTTAACTAAGCTTAATCAACCCATTGACCAACCCTAAGCTTAATCAACCCATTGACCACTCATTGCTCTAACCTTAACCACAACCACAAAATATAAAAGTGAAGAGTGTGTATGTGTGTGTGTGGGGGGGTGGGGGGAGGTGTTGCAGACGAAAGTGAAGAGCAGGGGGGTTGTAGCGGACGAAAGTGAAGAGCAGGGGGGTTGTAGCGGATGAAAGTGAAGAGCAGGGGGGTTGTAGCGGATGAAAGTGAAGAGCAGGGGGGTTGTAGCGGACGGAAGTGAAGAGCAGGGGGGTTGTAGCGGACGAAAGTGAAGAGCAGGGGGGGTTGTAGCGGACGAAAGTGAAGAGCAGGGGGGTTGTAGCGGACGAAAGTGAAGAGCAGGGGGGTTGTAGCGGACGAAAGTGAAGAGCAGGGGGGTTGTAGCGGACGAAAGTGAAGAGCAGGGGGGTTGTAGCGGACGAAAGTGAAGAGCAGGGGGGTTGTAGCGGACAAAAGTGAAGAGCAGGGGGGTTGTAGCGGACAAAAGTGAAGAGCAGGGGGTTGTAGCGGACGGAAGTGAAGAGCAGGGGGGTTGTAGCGGATGAAAGTGAAGAGCAGGGGGGTTGTAGCGGACGAAAGTGAAGAGCAGGGGGGTTGTAGCGGACGAAAGTGAAGAGCAGGGGGGTTGTAGCGGACGGAAGTGAAGAGCAGGGGGGTTGTAGCGGACGAAAGTGAAGAGCAGGGGGGGTTGTAGCGGACGAAAGTGAAGAGCAGGGGGGTTGTAGCGGACGAAAGTGAAGAGCAGGGGGGTTGTAGCGGACGAAAGTGAAGAGCAGGGGGGTTGTAACGGACGAAAGTGAAGAGCAGGGGGGTTGTAGCGAATAAATGAAAAGAGGGTTGGGGAGTCGCGGAAGAAAGTTAAAGTGATCAGCAGACGGAGAGAAGGGCAGTTGAGAAGGGGGGTCGGTAAAATGAGGTGCCGGATCAGATTTCATAGATGCCGGATTCTGCATGTTTCACCACAAATTAAGTCTTGCTCTCACCACTAACCTTAACTAACCCACGCCACTGAACCTGTCCTTCACCCATTCCATTCCACAAAACCTATCCTTGACTATAACTAAATAAACCAACCCATACCACTGACATTTTTCAACAAATAGCAGATGAAGATCTCTAATGTAAAGTAGGGGCCATTATTCCACCTCATGCAAGTTGTAATGTAAGTTTAGTTTTTAGTTCTCGTCCTGAATGTTCTGGCGCTCTGCTGAAATGAGCAGATTTATCTTCACTCTGCTGCTTATGTAATCTCTTTTTTCCTCTTCTCTGATGTGTCTCTGCTGCTCAGAGTTGCTAGTGTAGTGATATAAAACGACCGCAGAATGCGTATTACACCCGTGGGCATGTGATCTGAGCTGATCTGAGAGCAGTGTGGCTTATGTGGGAGTTCAGTGTAGTCTCCTGAAGGAGCCCCGCTGGAGTGCAGAGATCAGTCAGAGCTTCTCGATGGGGATATTATGAAGGGAGCTGTTCCTGAGGACACTGATTCAATGCTGACTGTTCAATATTTACTCTGGATTATGTATAATCATCAAATGTGGTGCATAGGGTTGTCACGCTACCAAAATTTAATATTTTGTTCCAATACCAGTGAAAATGCATGGCTTTCTGTATCTATCAACAGTACATGACTGTCGGACGCAATATACGCAATCTGAGGACGAGCAAAAGTCTGACTACATTTTTTGGGGGGGAATCTGAAATTTACTACCAAGGGAACGTTTTGTTGTATGTTTCAGATACATGCCTTTTTTGTACACGTCCAGGAGAAGGCAGAGCTTGTCGTACAGATCAGCTAGTAAAACACTGAGCTAAACCCTTGACTTAACCAAAGACATATAGTGTTTAAAGAAGCAAACATGAAAGAAAAGTCCACTGTGACCACATAGATTTACCTTGATTTTATAATGCTTTAATCTCTTTTGTGGAAGCCGACCTCACCAGACTCGAACCTGAGTGTTCTGCGTAATACCTTGAACACAGTACAAAGTGAGCTACAAGCAAACTGACCATGCCAGAAAAGTCTTTATATGGAAACAGATACAACCCAGGCTCATTGCGGATATGTACCCCTGTCTACATTTCTGGAGAGCATGAATTAGGTAGCCGGAGGTACGTCTGGCTGCATTTCATCTTTAAAACAAACCCGGGGGGCAGTATGATACTGCTGATGGCTTCTGTTCATTTTAACGCTACCAGCTGAATACTTACCTCCATATGTACGACTTTTCCTTGGTTACCATTTTGCCCAGTGGCTTGCCATGTACGTCGATGGACTTGGGACGAAAATGTAGTGAAATCAGGCAGCCGCGACCGTTTTTCTTTTTCTGCATTGCTTTTGAAAACACTATCGGTTGGGTTTAGGGAAGGGGGTGGGTCGGCTGAAGTGTATATTACGCCCTCTGGTGGATTTACACGAGAAGAGGACATTCAAGAGAAATTTCAGATCATAATAAAGCGTACACGATGGCCTCTGGTGGATTTGCGAAAACAATAACTGCGAGCAGACGTACCTCCTGTTACGTATTTCGCTGTCCTCGGAAATGTATACCTGGATGCATATCCGTAATAAGCAACCCAGGCTCATTTTGAAAATGCAGTCCCATGGACGTTTCTGGAGACCGCGAATTATGTAGCCGGAGGTACGTATGGCTGCATTTCATTATTTAAGCGAACGCTATGGGGCGGTGTGACGCTGTTTTGTTTGGCGCCTACTGGTTGACCGTTTACCTCCGTGTGGAGGGCTTTCCCGCTGCAACCAGTTTGTCAAGTTATTTCGTTGTGTACGTTGGAGGACTTGAGACGCAGAGAGGAGCTGACAACGACGATGACAACCAGGTTCGAATCCGGGGAAAAGTGAAACTAGAAATCAGGTAAGACAAAAACAGAATCCAAAAAATAAACAAGTGAACAACAGGGTGAGAATGTGGTAAAATCCAAAAACACGGTAAAAATCAGACAAGGGCTTTTCTTTTTCTGGACGGCTTTTGTAAATCGTCAGTTGGGTTTAGGGAAGTAAGCGGGCGGGTCAATCTGTAAAATTGGTTGGCTTTAGGGAAGAAGGAGGGTCGGTCAGTCGATTGGCCGGTCGCCTAGTCAATCATTCAGTCAGTCAAACAGACGGTCGGTCGACAGCGGCCTCTGGTGGGTTTACGCGAGAACAGCAGATGCGAACAGCACTCGAGAGAGACATTTGAGATATGAAAAAGCACACACAGCGGCCTCTCGCGGATTCACGAAGAAAAAACCTGCAAAAATACGCACCTCCCAGGACAGAATTCAAGGTCTCCAGAATGAGACTGGCTTGGTAAAAAGCCTGGGTTGGAAAGATAGCTGATCCAAATGGTACGTTATAAATTAGAGACAGCGTTAAGTTGTTTTGTGATGTTCATTCAGGCAAAGACCTGCATTAAATAATCACACAGTATGTCTCTGTAAATATCATGTGTGTGAATAGGAATGAACGTTGTTGTCATCATACTGCCCCCTAGTGTTCATTTCACCTACCATCTGCAAGTGCTTAAGTTTGTTTTTCAGCTTCACAAAGAAATGGAGCATGTATTTCCAATTAGCCTTTGCTGAATGATGTTTGCATCTGACAGCAGTGCAAGTGCTAATGCCTTCCCTAATGTAGAACAAACATCCAGTTTTGGTTTCTAGCTTCCTAACTGCTTTCATTACAAGTGAAATAAACAGCAGCGAGTTCCAAAATGAGTCCCAAATGAACACTATGGTGTGTATTTTCTGCTAATGCATAACATCAGCCTTGTTTTGCAGTGTTTATAAGAGACTGCATGCAGAAATTCTTGACTGTGTTCATGAAGTCTACTATCATTAACATTATCGTTATTATTAGTCTATGATAAGCTGCTTTGGCACAGCCGACATTGCAAACAGTGTTTTAGAAATAAAGATGAACTCAAAATTGAATATTGGAAAGCTCTTAGATTAGAATGAGACTATAATTCAGGTTATAATTCATTCAATCATTTCCCTTCGGCTTAGTTCTTTATTTATTAGCGGTCACCACAGTGGAATGAACCGCCAACTATTCCAGCATATGTTTTACACAGTGGATGCCCTTCCAGCTGCAACCCAGTACTGAGAAACACCCATACAGACTCATTCACACACACACTCATACACTACGGCCAATTTAGTTGATCAGTTCCCCTATAGCGCATGTGTTTGGACTGTGGGGGAAACCGGAGCACCCGGAGGAAACCCACGCCAACATGGGGAGAACATGCAAACTCCACACAGAAATGGCAACTGACCCAGCCGAGGCTCAAACCAGCGACCTTCTTGCTGTGAGGCCACAGTGCTGAGCACTGAGCCACCATGTCACCGGAAGCTTGTTTTGCCATGAAACAATAATTAAACTAAAAAGTTCATTGCAATTTTATTTTCTCCCTCATCTGTGAGAAAGAATACAAGACAGAAGTCACCAATAGAAAGCTCAGTCTGAGAGCAGCTCTACTGTATATAGAAACACTTCCTCTCAGAAAGAGATGTCTGAGATCTTTTGCTGCTGCTGCTGAAAACAATCCCTGACTGTGATCCTTGTTTACTTCTCTGCTTGTTTACTTCAGACATTCTTATTATAAGAAAGAAACAGAGCAATAGTAGAGCACATAATTTCCTCATATTCTCAGGCCTAGTTTCTACAACAACTGAGAATGTGCTTCTGCTGGAAAACAGCCAGCAACACCTTCAGCTCAGCACAGAAACACACTGCTTCCAGATTTAGCTAGAACACTCCTGCTGTGACGCAAATGTGCCATCTTAAAAGGAACACTTTTATTTATTTATTTATTTATTTATTTATTTATTTATTTGTTTATTTATTTAATTATTTAATCATTTAATTATTTAATTATGTTTGTTTGTTTGTTTATTTCCCAGAGATGGGTTGCAGCTGGAAGGGCATCTGCTGTGTAAAAACTTGCTGGATAAGTTGGTGGTTCATTCCGCTGTGGCAACCCCCGATTAATAAATGGACTAAGCCGACAAGAAATGAATGAATGCTTGTTTGTTTATTTATTAAATAAGATCATTTTGGTGCTCTTTCAGAGTAAAACATTCATTCTTTCATTCATTTTGATTCCTCGTTCAGCTTAGTTCCTTTATTCATCACAGTGGAATGAACCGCCAACTATTCCAGCATGTGTTTTATGCAGCGGATGCACTTCCAGCCATAACCCAGTACTGGGAAACACCCATACACACTCATTCACACACACACTCATACACTACGACCAATTTAGTTAATCAATTTTCTTATAGAGCATGTGTTTGTACTGTGGAGGAAACCGGAGCACCCGGCTAAACTGTGACAATATGGTCTAACCCGATTCAATGATCTCTAAATTCTTCATGTGGCAGAGAAGTAAAATGAGCCTATTTCCCCCCAAAAAAGGGTCATGTGTCTTTAAGATGTGTGTTTGATTTAGAGCTATAGACAAGCAGAAGAGCCCTGGATCAGCAGAGGAGACTAGTTAACCCTCCATTGATTTAATGACTGTCCTTTAATCTGTTTCTAGATCAGTCAGATCAGGAATAGACTCATGGTTAAGTGTGGTTTAGACGTGGAGGAGGAAAAACTGCTGTCAGCGCAACTGATGCTTAATGGAGCATGTCAACGCGGCTATAAATCCAGCTGTTTACCTCAGCAGTTTCCCATCCGTCATTCAGCCCAATACAGTCGATGGCACGGGTTTACCGTTATGGCCATAAATATTTCAATGATATCTTGTTAATTCTGTAACTTTATATAATGTTCTGTGTCTTTTTGAATTTATTTAATGCATGAAGGCTATAAAAACTGCTTTTACACTAAGACATGCCTTTCTTACCTAGAGTTTTTGTCTTGTTTGGAGTCCAAATATCTAAAGATTCTTAAATTAAGAATAATTTTTGAGACAAGCAAAACATATTGTGTTGTTTTCAGGAATAATGAGTCAAAATGAAGTGAGTTTTCCTTGAGACTAACAAAATATTCTGCCAATGGGGTCAGCAAAATAATTAAAATAAAAAAAACAAATATTAGATTATTCAGTTTACGCCATTGACAGATTATTTGTCTTGTTTTCGGGAACAACTCACTTCATTTTATTTTTTAGAAATTTACTATTTCTGAAAACAAGACTATTGTTCTGCTTGTCAGGAAAATGCTTCTTGATTTAGGGATATTTGGACTAGAAACAAAATGTCTGTCACAATCACCAGAGATCTAATCCTGTCAGATCGCTAAAGGACTACTAATCCTTTGGTATATGGACTACAAGTTCCAGTCATGCACCACACACACACACCTGTTTCAGATTGTGACTGATTACTCACACACAGCTGGGAGCAGCTTATTAAAGACTAATTAAATGGACTTTAAATACAACACACACACACACCTCGCTGAGTCTTGTTATACTGAACTGTGAACATTACGACGCTGTTTCCTTCGTCGTGCTTTGCCGTGTCTTGACCCTCGTCTTGTTTGTTTATTTACATTGTCCGCTGCCTGCCTTTTGACCATCTGCCTGTTTACTGACCACAACTCTGGATTGCCTGTATACACCTGTTTACCCCTCAGTTGACCATTGCTTGCCTGACTATTCTTAAAAAAACCTGCCTTTAGATCTACACCTCTGTCAGCGTCCCCACAATGTTACAATCACCAGCGCTCTATAAAGGTCGCTGGAGGACTACAATCCCTTCTCCATATGGACTACAACTTCCTTTAGGCACCACAAACACACACACCTGTAATTTCCCAGTGCTGGGAAACACCCATACACACTCACATTCACACACACATACACTACGGCCAGTTTAGTTCATCAGTTCCCCTGTAGCACATGTGATTGGCCTGTGGGGGAAACCGGAGCACCCGGAGGAAACCCAAGCCAACACGGGGAGAACATGCAAACTCCACACAGAAATGCCTACTGATTCAGCCGAGGCTCGAACCAGCGACCTTCTTGCTGTGAGATCACAGTGCTAGCTACTGAGCCACCGTGCCACCCTAAAAACCAATAACTTAACCAAATTGATTGCGTGGAACCCAACATTTTTACAGTATGGTTTTGGGAAACGAACCCTTGATTCATAATCCATAACTTGGTGTAAACTGTAATGAGTCTGCTAAAAGTGAGAGTTGAAGCCTGTGATATTTAAAGACTGTTGTTTTGATTGCTGCTCATGAGGCTCCACAGGCTGCTATTGACGAAATGTAATTGTGCAATGATGTCTAAAAGAAGAGGACAATTATAAAGGCAGAGGGAAAGCTCAGGCGAGCGCTAATCAAATCACAGCATATTGAAATCCCACAGAAAATCCAATTGTGCCATTAGGAAGCATATCCAGCCCGTGTCTGAAACCACAGAGCAGAAATCTCAATCACATTAAGACTCCTGAACCGATCCTGACTCTTTCACAGGGCTCTGAATGGCAGCTTGATGCTAAAAATCCCTTTGACGTGACAATCATTGTGTTACAGTCTATAAACATTGATTTGGTGTCTCTTAAGATGCATTTGGACATCCTCCGTTTAGTTTTTTAAAAACTATTACTGGTTCATTGACAAGCTTTCTAAATCCATTGATCAGCAATGATTTGTGGAGAGCTTTGTTTGTTTATTACCGTGCTTCTATATGGATCGATCGGGATCTCTTTTAGGATTTACAACATCAACTAAATAGGCAAGGAGCTGAATGTGCAGACGCCTGTAAGTAAGCCAATTATAGATTCACTTCCCAGAATAGCATTAAAAAGTGTTTGTTAACAACAGCAACACTGGCTCCTTCAGTACAATGAGTTATCATCTGACCACTGGCAGACAACATTGGGGGACAACAATTATATTCTTATAATTCTGATATTAGCATGTTCAGTTATTGAGATTTTAGGCTTAATTCAGTTTAGTATTTGCTATCTTTGCTCGGCTGGTTAATCAAACTAATCCCCTAACACATCTATGTATTTATCTATCCACTTCAGCTGCCAAGCAGCAACTTAATGGCAATTTAGATCTGCTCAATAACACAATAACAACCCCAAAGATGCCCTAGCAACAAGCTAGTAACACAAGAACACCCACTAAGACCATCATCTGCCTAGTAACAAAATAACAACCCCAAAGACGCCCTAGCAACACCCTAGTAACACAATAAACCTACTAAGAACATCATCTGCATAATAACATACAGTAACAGCCCCTAAGATGTTATAGTAACACCTTAGTAGCACAATAACAGCAACTAAGAACATTATCTGCCTAGTAACACCATAACAACTCCAAGGACGCCCTAGCAACACCCTACTAACACAATAACAACTCCAAAGACGCCATAGCAACACCCTGGTAACACAAATACAGCAACTAAAAACATCATCTGCCTAGTAAGAAAATAACAACCCCAAAGACGCCCTAGCAACAACCTAGTAACACAATCACAGCCACTAAAAAGACCAACTGCCAAGTAACACAATAACAACCCCAAAGTCGCCTTAGCAACAACCTAGTAACACCATAACAACTCCAAAGACGCCCAAGCAACACCCTAGTAACACAATAACAGCCACTAAGAACATAATCCGCCTAGTAACACAATAGCAACTCCAAGGACACCCTAGCAACACCCTAGTAACACAATAACAGCCACTAAGAACATCATCTGCCTAGTAACACCATAACAACTCCAAAGACGCCCTAGCAACACCCTAGTAACACAATAACAACTCCAAAGACGCCCTAGCAACACCCTAGTAACACAATAACAGCCTAGTAACATCATCCGCCTAGTAACACAATAACAACTCCAAGGACACCCTAGCAACCCCCTAGTAACACAATAACAGCCACTAAGAACATCATCTGCCTAGTAACACCATAACAACTCCAAAGACGCCCTAGCAACACCCTATTAACACAATAACAACTCCAAAGACGCCCTAGCAACACCCTGGTAACACAAATACAGCAACTAAAAACATCATCTGCCTAGTAAGAAAATAACAACCCCAAAGACGCCCTAGCAACAACCTAGTAACACAATAACCCAGTCATGTCATTGGTGTGTTGAAGGTTTTTAAACTACATTTGATTTATTTTAAAAACAAAATTCCAGGCAAGGCAATGCATCAGGCGCACATTCAAGAACATCTGTGCACTTCTCTTCAGTGCCACTGGTGACACAGAAATTGCATGTTATATCCAGAGAAATTCCTAATTCCTCAAACTAATGATGGATTCACAACGCTTAATTTTTTGCATGCACAAAAAATGCATTTAATGGCATTTCTGGGAATGTTCAATGCTGTTAGTGATCTGTTGTTGTGAATTGTTTTCTCTGTTACTGTATTTTTGGCAGAGCACATGCAGTATATGTTGTGATGTAGATAACTGTAATGCATATTACTAGAAAAGGCATCAGAATGCAGTCAGAGACTCCTCTGCAGTCCTCCATTATTCTCAAAAAAAAGCATCTGACGGCTGGCAGGCCGAGCTCAATCTATTCAACACAGGCCCCGTGGAGCTGTTACAGAGCATGACAGCCTGAGCTGGTATTAGCTGACTTTCATAATTCTAGTCTAATATAACACAAAACACAAGACCTCCCATCTGTACAGCACTTTCACACTTCACCAACACTCAAAGGCAGTTAACGTCAGCGATAACAGTTTAATTGCGAAACAAGCCAGATGAACATGTCTCCATGTCTCCATGTCTTGTGTAATCTTTATAGTTGTAGATTGAGTGTTTCAGCGATTCTGTTAATGTTTGCATTCGTCTGTAAAGCCGTTAGCCTTTAATGTGGCATTTTATGTGAGGTCGTTTCTCATTATAACTTACTAGAGTGCGTTTCCTAACGCTGGAAATGTTGCATATTTATATTTAATCAAACACTTAAGGTGCATTATGCATCCAGAGAGAATCTGGCTGCTTTTGTAAAGAAATGTTTGAATAATATATTTCAATTAGACCATATCGAGACCGTATATCAGAAGTCACAACATACCAAAGTGTGTTCATAATAGTGCAAATATCATTATTCCCATTACAGGAATCAGTTCGATTTAAAAATCATACATTTTCTGTACAACTACTCTGTAATGTATTACACTGTTCTGTACACTACATAATCCATACAAACAAGCCACTAAACTGACAAAATGTAATATAATTTAGTTTCCTTGTGATATCTGGCCAATAATTCATGTCCTAATAGTTTCTGTGAACTCAGAAAGTCAGAAAGCTGCTGTCAAACAGGAATACAGCTGATGGTGGAAATCTGTCATCACAGCAGCATCTATCAGAAGCCACTATAATGATAGAGATCAGCCCTCTGATGTTCAATATTTAGACACGTCTTCATGTCTGCTTTGGGGATCTTGCGGTAAATGAACAGTGATCTGTGGGAATTCGTCATTACTGAACACCGTCACGCTGATCAAGCATGAAAACACACCATCACACATCATCCCAACAGGCTTGAGACAGAATAACATCATGAACATGGCATCATTATGGTATTCAGTATATTAAAGAAAGCTTAATAGATTGATGAATATCGTTCAAATGTGTGATTGAGTTTGACAATACTGCATTGACTTTAAACAAATTAAAAAATAAATAATAATAACAAAACCAATATAGTATTTACTGTAAATTACCATAGTAATTTTTCCATGTAGGTGACAAGTGTTTGTCACTGATGAGCATAATACGTGTTTCTCTCGCTGTGAAACTGAATCTGCTGTGCAGATTGAGACTACTCTGCATATTATCTCACATCTTTAATAATTGTGGTGTGTGTGAGAGGTTTTCCACTCCTCTGCTTTGTTTGTTATCTGAGTAACACTGAGAGAGGGATCAATGCAGAGCTCACGGCACAGAGAAACAGCAGATTATAACCATTTATGTCAAGTACGAATCATCATTATGAGTGAATCAGTTAAGTAAATGATTCACTGACTCATCATGAAACAATTGTTTGGGTCCAGTATAAATCGGGATCATGATCGAATCAGTTTAGTAAATGATGATTCATAGTGGGCCGAAATGAGTCTATTATAAGTCATTGAATCATTTACTCAACTGATTCACTTAAGATGCTGATTCATTCTGGATCTAAATTACTATTTTTGTAATGATCCAATGAATCATTTACTCATTTGATTCACTGAAAATGCTGATTCATACTGGACCTAGATGACTGTTTTCATAATGAGTCCACGAATCATTTACTTACATTTACATTTAGTCATTTAGCAGACGCTTTTATCCAAAGCGACTTACAAATGAGGACAAGGAAGCAATTTACACAACTAAGAGCAACAATGAATAAGTGCCATAGGCAAGTTTCAGGTCTGTAAAGTCTAAGCTTATTGACTCAAAATGCTGATTCATACTAGACTCAAAAGATTTATTCATGATGAGTCATTGAATCCTTTACTCAAATGATTCATTTAAAATTCTGTTTCATTTTGGATCTAAAGTGCTATTTTCGTAATGATCATGAAACAATTTTTTGGGTCTAGTATAAATCGGCATTATGACCCAATCAGTTTAGTAAATGATGATTCATACTGGGCCTAAATGAGTCATTGAATCATTGCTAAACTGATTCATTAGCCGCGTTTCCACTATCGCGCCTAAAGCGAGCGAGCCAGGGCGAGCCAAGGCCAGTGGCGTTTCCACTGTCACTTCCGGGGCCTAATCGGGCCAAAGCGGGGCTTTCTTGGGGCCAGCGGCTGGCCTTTTTCGGCCCGCCGAATACCTTGGGCCAAAGAGGGCCAGCTGGGGCTTCGGGGCGGAGTGAAAGGAGAGGCGGGCACAGTTTTCCGATCGCACTCGAGTACATGTGCCAAACACATAAACAAATAATATAAGGGAAAGAAAACATCTGGAACAAATTATAGGCTGGGGTCTTTTTGCATATGATCGCCCTTATGTTTTTCTTTTAAATGTAAGGCTGTTGCATAAAATGATCTTTCTTTGCTGCATCTTTGATGTTTCAATAACGCATAATATTCTTTACACCATATTAAAGACACAGCAGACAGTAAAGGTTTTCAAGAGGTTTTGTCAAGTTTAATAAGTGTGTTTTTGCGCGTTTAGATGCCTGTGTGTGTGTGTGAGACCGAGGAAAAGAGCGCTCCCTTCATAGCTCTGTTGATGCCGCGAGCGGCTTTTTTCTTTTTAATTTTATTGTTTTAATTTATTTTGGTGATAATACACTATATGAATACAACAGAAAGACATTAAACTTTACAAATTTCATGTCCACTTTTGTAGGCTCAAAACAATAGCGTCTTATCTAGATAAAATAGCCCTATATTAAAATCATTTAAAGAATTACAAATATCAGATAGGCCTATAATAAAATCACATTAAATAAATAAACCAATATAAAACTAACAAAAGCTATAGCTATAACAATTAGGTACTATATCAAACTGTTTCAAATTTATATTAAACTTTCATTTTTCAAAAGCCTCTTTGAAAAAAAGATTTTAGATATTTTCTAAAAAAATAAAAAATAAATAAATAAACACCGGAGAATGTTTTAAATATTATTTATAAAGTTTGGATACGATGAAATTAATCAAATCATGCAAACAGCATTTTCGGGGTGAGTGAAAGCAGAAATAGGCGACCTTTTTTTCTGTCTGCAGCCGCGCAGCACTTTTTTGACGGGGAAAACTGCAAGTTCAAAGTTCTGTCTCCTCAAACAAGTGTGTATGTTTTTATATAACGTGGTAAAATTAAAAAAGGAAATTTTAAATACATAAAGAGCTTTATTAGTGCATAGCTGCTGAGCGCAACGAAATATAGGCTATATTTTATTACGTGCTGCTCTTATGTGCTGAAACACTGAACACTTTCCTTTACTTAAGATATAATAAGCAACGTCTTTAAATAAAGGGAATCACCTATTAAGTGTCATAAAGCCTATAGGGGGAAAAAATCATGTTTCAGTTCTCTCCGGAGCATTTGGGATGAATGTTGGACAGATTCTGTCTAGAGGATGTTATAAAATACACTTTATATCGAGTTATTAACGGAGAATTTTATATATGTGGTGTTATATTATGGATGTGTGCGCTCCCTGCGCTCCGGGTCCCTCCGTTGGTTGGATTTCAATGCCAATAGTCGGTCGGCGAGTAAATGAATATGATGAATGAAAACACACAGGCATGTTCGTATAGACATGCGTTGTACTGCTGTACAGTAACGTGTCATTTGTTTGTTTTGGTTGTCCTAATTTTAATAGTTTCGTGATGATGTGATGATGTGCTTTATTTGCATGATTCTCGCTGAAGTGGGCGGTTTGAGTGACGTTCGATTCGGGGGATGTTCTGGGGGCGGGGTTTGCGTCACGCGCTGCGGCTACTAGCCCCACAGTGGAAACGCGACATGATTTCGGCCTCACTGCTCAACCTCCCGGGCGATTGGCCCGGCCTGGCCCGATATAAGCCCTGGCTCGCACTGGCCTGATAGTGGAAATGCGGCTATTGTTTAATATCCAAAAGATGGACCCAAATATTAAATGGACCCAAAATACATTTTCCATGATGAGTAAATGATTTCAAGAAGAAAAATCTTTTGTATATAGTATGGATCAGTATTGAGTGATTAATTGAGAAAACGATTTAGTGACTCAAATTAAAAAGGGACATTTTTAGGTCCAGTGTGAACCAGCATTTTGAGTGAATGAGTTGAGTAAATGATTCAAAGACTCATAACAAAAAGGAACATTAAGATCCAGAATGAAACAGAAATTTGAGTGAATCATTTGAGTAAATGATTCACTCAAAAATTATGTCATGATCTCCATCGCATGTTTAATCCATCAGAAGTGCTGGAGGATGAATACAGTGACAGAACTGATCTGCAGATCTGATTCAGATTGAGCTGTTTACAGAGAGACAATTCCTGATGCTCCACATCCATCACACACACACACACACACGCACACACACACACACACACACACACACAGTCACAACATAGTTGCGCACACAGAAGAACAAGAAGTTACACAACACTGTTACACATGCACACCCACAGATGCACTCACAGTCGCACACACATATACATATATACACACCAACACACACACACCCACACACACACCTATATAAATAAGTACAGAAATGACAAAACATGTTCACATATGTGTAAATATATTAGCTATAATGTTAAATATGAAGAAACTGTAATGCATTTCTGCAGTGTCCTCGTCTCTGACGGCTTCATAACATTTAGTGGGTCAGGGTTGAATGCTCCTGAATGCTGTTTCGTCTAAAGTGTCTGGAATTAAATGTCACATGCTAATATAGACGTTCCTGCGGCAGAGCTGCATTTATTCACTCAACTCAGAGTCAAACACAAGCTGACAATTACTGATGACTCTAATCACAGACCTCAGATCAGCTCTTCAGCACACGTTGACCACCATTTTACAGTCAACATGAGGAAAACTGAATGGAAACTAATGGAAACATTAGTGAAGCTAGCATAAATCAAGCTGAACACAGTCATTACAGGGTCAAGCTCATGTTATCAGCACCATGAACAGGCAGAGAAATCTACATTTTACAACCCAGGTCAATAAAACAAAGTATTTTCTTCTGTCAGCAGTGGTGTTAGTGAGGCCAGCAGGGGGCGCTTTGTGTGAGTCTTAATGCCCCAGTACAGTGAAGGGGACTCTATACTGTCAGTGAGCGCCAGTCTTCAGAAAAGATGTTAAACATAAAAATCAACTTTGTTATTGTCAATTCTGTTTTCGTCAACTATTATTTTCAACTCTGTTACTGTCAACTATTATCGTCAACTATTATTGTCAACTCTATTATCGTCAACCATTATTGTCAACTCTGTTACTGTCAACTATTATTGTCAACTATTATTGTCAACTCTATTATCGTCAACTATTATTGTCAACTCTGTTACTGTCAACTATTATTGTCAACTCTTTTACTGTCAACTATTATTGTCAACTCTTTTACTGTCAACTATTATTGTCAACTCTTTTACTGTCAACTATTATCGTCAACTATTATTGTCAACTCTGTTACTGTCAACTATTATTGTCAACTCTTTTACTGTCAACTATTATCGTCAACTATTATTGTCAACTCTGTTACTGTCAACTATTATCGTCAACTATTATTGTCAACTCTATTATCATCAACTGTTATTGTTAACTCTGTTAATGTCAACTATTATCGTCAACTATTATTGTCAACTCTATTATCGTCAACCATTATTGTCAACTCTGTTACTGTCAACTATTATTGTCAACTATTATTGTCAACTCTATTATCGTCAACTATTATTGTCAACTCTTTTACTGTCAAGTATTATCGTCAACTATTATTGTCAGCTCTGTTACTGTCAACTATTATCGTCAACTATTATTGTCAACTCTGTTACTGTCAACTATTATCGTTAACTATTATTGTCAACTCTATTATCGTCAACTATTATTGTCAACTCTTTTACTGTCAACTATTATCGTCAACTATTATTGTCAACTATTATCATCAACTGTTATTGTCAACTCTGTTAATGTCAACTATTATCGTCAAATATTATTGTCAACTCTGTTATCATCAACTGTTATTGTCAACTCTGTTAATGTCAACTATTATCGTCAAATATTATTGTCAACTCTGTTACTGTCAACTATTATCGTCAACTATTATTGTCAACTCTATTATCGTCAACTATTATTGTCAACTATTATTGTCAACTTTGTTATCGTAACTGTTATTGTCAACTCTGTTACTGTCAACTATTATGTAAACTATTATTGTCAATTCTGTTATCATCAACTCTGTTATTGTCAATTCTGTTATCATCAACTGTGCTATCATCAACTGTTATCATCAACTCTGTTATCATCAACTGTTATCGTCAACTCTGTTAACGTCAACTGTTACTGTCAATCCTGTTATCGTCAACTCTGTTATCATCAACTCTGTTATTGTCAACTCTGTTATCGAAAACTCTGTTATAATCAACTAAATTATCTTCAACACTGCTATCATGAACTGTTATCGTCAACTCTGTTATCATCAACTCTTTTATTGTCAACTCTGTTATTGTCAACTCTGTTATCATCAACTCTGTTATCATCAACTGTTATCGTCAACTCTGTTACCGTCAACTGCTACTGTCAATCCTGTTATCGTCAACTGTGTTATTGCCAATTCTGTTATCGAAAACTGTTCTATCATCAACTTTGTTATTATCAACTCTGTTATCGTCAACTCTGTTATCAACTCTATTATCTTCAACTCTGCTATCATCAACTGTTATTGTCAATTATGTTATCGTCAACTCTGTTATAGTCAACTCTGTTATAGTCAACTCTGTTATAGTCAACTCTGTTATCGTCAACTCTGTTATAGTCAACTCTGTTATAGTCAACTCTGTTATCGTCAACTCTGTTATTGTCACTCTGTTATCGTCAACTCTGGTATAGTCAACTCTGTTATTGTCAATTCTGTTATCGTCAACTCTACTATCATTAATTGTTATCGTCAACTCTGCTATCATCAATTCTGTTATCGTCAACTCTATCATTAACTGTTATCTTCAACTCTGCTATCGTCAATTCTGTTATCGTCAACTCTACTATCATTAATTGTTATCGTCAACTCTGCTATCATCAATTCTGTTATCGTCAACTCTGTTATCATCAACTCTATTATCTTCAACTCTGCTATCGTCAACTGCTAATGTAAACTCTCTTATTGTCAACATTGACAAATCTGTTACTGGTTTAAACGATTTAACAACAAATAACCCTGAACAGAAAACACAAAGCATTTGAAAGGTGTAGAATAAAAAGAAAAGAGACAGCGTTATGTAAAAACACACACTGAGGGTGTTTGTGTCTGTCTGGATGTTTCATGAATGTTCTGTTATGAAACCTAAAATGACGAACGGGAGCCTGAAGCCAGATGGACGTCAGAGGTGGCGTTCGGGACACTCTCTGTTCTGAAATGACTTCAACACGCACAGAAAACACAGTGCTGATCAGGAAACCAATATAAACCAAAGATTTGTGAATAGTTGTTGCACTTTTAAATAACCATTTTCTATTGTAATATGCCTTAAAATGATATTTGTTCACATAACTATCTAATGATATGACAGAATCAGTGCTACACTGCCAGCCAAGATATGGAAAAATCTACAGTAAATGTTTTATGCTATTGAAAGCAGTCTCTTCTGCTCAACAAGGCTGCATTTAACTAATCCAGAATTCCTTTAAAACACTAATATTGGTAATTATTTAGATTATATTTTTGTATTGTAATATATTCATTCATTTTCCTTGGGCTTAATCCCTTATTTATCAGGGGTCACCACAGCAGAATGAACCGCCAACTATTCCAGCATATGTTTTACACAGCAGATGCCCTTCCAGCTTCAACCCAGTATTGGGAAACATCCATACACACTCATTCATACACACACTCATACACTACGAACAATTTACTTCAATTCCCCTATAGCGCATTTGTGTGTGTGTGTGTGTGTGTGTGTTTCATCAATGAGCATCAGCTGCCTCATTACGCTAAATGAGCACCAGACAGATGATTGAAGACATGCTTGTTTTATTAAGAAGTTTTAACCTATGCCGCGGTCACACTAGAGTTGAGCATTTTGTTGTATGGCACAGCAAAAAGAGGAATAAACAAGGATTAAACATGATTAGACATTTTTAAAAAGCCAGCGATTGATTTATATTTTGTATTTCTGTCCAGTGAGGTCATGTTTTGATCTTAAATTGGACTCAATTGTAAGTTTTTTTAGGTATTAAGTGAACAAATGTTGACCTTTTAGTTTTAGACATGTACTTATTGAAAATCGACAGGTTTTACACCTTTATTTTTGCGAGTGAAATATGTATTTCTTTATTTAACCAGGTAAAAAACCATATTGAGATCAAGATCTCAGTAACAATGGTAATTTGGCAAAGAGGTCTGCAACATATGACTTATGAAAAAAATAAAAAAATAAATAATAATAATAATAATATAAAAATAATAATATAAAAACACAGTATGATTATTCAGTCATACTATAATGTGGTTAATGTTCAGCCAGAGAAAACACAGACGAAAAGTCAGTACAGGCAGTCAGCAGGCAACGTAAACAAACAAAACAGCAAAGGTCTAACATTAAAAGGCAAGACAAGGAAAATGCGTCGTAATGTTCACAAACAGTATAACAAGACTCAGCCAAGAGGTGTGCGTATGTGCTGTGTATATAGCGTGTATATAGTCCATGTAATCAGATCATAAGCAACTCCCAGCCGGGAGTATGTGAAATCAGCAGAATGAGGAACAGGTGCGTGTGAGCGGTGCATGACTGGGACTTGTAGTTTTTAGTGAACTGTGTGTTTGCAGCCGCTAGATCGCTGGTGATCATAACACATACCACATTACATTATGTTAAAACACAATCTATTTATTAGTTTGCTTATTTATTTATTAATTCATTCATTAATCTATTTATTTATGTTTATATTTATATTTTATATTTATATTATATTGTTTGTTAGATTGTTTGTTTTTCTTTTATGCCAACAAGATCTTTGATTAAAGATCATACTTCATGAAGATACTTTGTAAATTTTCCACCATAATTAGATCAAAACTTATCTTTTGAATAGTAATTTGCATTGCTAAGAGTTTAATTTGTTTGACTTTAAAAGTTATTTTCTCAATTTTATTTGCACTCTTATTGCAGAATCGTCCCTGCTAATCAAACAAAAGCAAACCAACCAATCAAGCTAATTTATTCATCTTTCAGTTTATGTATACATCTTATTAATATGCTAAAACTGACTTTTATAATGACCAGTTCATGACTTTATAATTTGGTTAATATATTGCGGTGTAATTACAGGCAGTGATATAGGTGCAATTAGAGAAAGCCAATTCAGCACCATTAGTTCAATTTTTTTTTTAATAATAAAAGCACAATTTTTTTATCATTAAAAAATGACTGAATCACAAATAGTCCAGAAAATAAATGTCCTGAGAATAATGTCTGCAGATTTAACATGCTTTCATTACATCTTAATCCACATTAAAATGTGCTTGCTTAAACACTGATTAAATAACTTATTATTGAGCTGTCGACACATCAGAAAGATTAAATGCTTAACTAAATCAAACCTGAAGATATTATAATCATTAATCATCATTATTCTCTGGAAAATGCTTTGAAATATGCTTTGAAACAATCATGAAGGCATTATGCAAATGTAGTTGACCGAAAATGCTCACATTTAAAAGAGTCACTGCTTTTACTTTTAATTATTTCACGGCTCGAAGCAATGTTCTAATCCATATGTCTTACCTACAAGTATTATTTCTGCTGTCTTATATTAAACAGTTTGGCTCTCAGCACATAGCAGCAAACACTGAACAGATGCACTTTATCAGCATTAAATGAGGATGAAGAGAGAGTTTTGAACAGTTCCTCCTCGTGATGTTCAGCAGTGCTGGAAATGAATAACAGGGGTGGATTTTGGGGCAATTCCACCCATCTGCTTGTTAAGTGTGACGTCACACGAAGCGGCTTCTGGGTCCAATCGCTCTATTCAAATGTATGAGGAGACTCATGAAATGGTAATTATAAACGTTTACAAAGCGATTTAATACTTTCGAAAATCACGATCGCAGTATACAGTATACTGTATATGTCCATGCCTAATATCCGATGACCAGAAAGCGATACATTTTTTTATAATTGTTAAAATTTTGGTATTTGTGATGCAGCAAGCGCAGAGATTGTTGTGTACACTATGATTTTATATAAAATTAACTTTAATGTGTGATAGGAATAAAACGTGATTATAAACTAATAGTTTCTCAACTCAAATGAGCGGCGGCTTGGACCCGGAAACAGTATTACATACGTCACAAACACGTCACCACTTAACAAGCAGATAGGGTGGAAATCTTGAAGTGCACCCTTTCGACTTTTATTTAATATTTTTTTATATTGCTGTATTTTTTAATCTTATTTTCAACATTTTAAATTAATGCAAACTATACATTTAATATGATTAGTTTTCTTAAAATGAATTTCCAACTAAAAATAATATATATATATATATATATATATATACACTGTAAAAACTGAAAACTTAAACAAATTACTTCAACTTGTTAAAATTAAATGAATTAAGTTTGACAAACTTAATTCATGACAGTTTTCAGTAATAAATTTAGTCCTTTGCAAATTTT
Organism: Danio rerio; assembly: GCF_052040795.2. Classification (NCBI taxonomy): domain Eukaryota; kingdom Metazoa; phylum Chordata; class Actinopteri; order Cypriniformes; family Danionidae; genus Danio; species Danio rerio. The sequence goes on from NC_141031.1 coordinate 764,231, forward strand.
AGTATTTTATTTAAGAGAAAAGAATAAAACAGTACATGCAGTACAGTAAAAATCATGCAATTTAATATTGTTAATTTAATAATAATAGTAAAAATACTTTCATTACAGTACAAATAGTTCCCTTCCCATATTAATATAATAATAATACTTAGTAATATTTAATAATAATAATAAGTATTGGTCATTATTGATAGTGAACAACACGTATACTTGCCATAAATAAATTACTAAAACCTGCTACACCTAAAATAACTAACTTAATTTATTACTAAAAACTGTTATAAATTAAGTTTGTCAAACTTAATGCTGGACTGCACCATTATGAATATTTTATAATATTATTATTATTATTGCATAACATTACATGATTATAATAATATTATATTTGATTGTATATTAAATAATATTTAATTAAGTTAAAGTTGTATTTCTTTAGCTCTCATCATACAAAATATGGTAGAAAACTATGTTATATATATATATATATAGTTTATAGGTATAATTTACACTTTTAGATATTTGCCCAAACCTCCCCCCCAGAGATTCAAACACTGCTCACACACAACTGGGTTTACACCCCTTATAAAAGTAATTTTTGCATAATATTTTTACATAATTTGTTCTGAAGGCATGATTAAATTACACTGCAATTAATACTCCATGTGCTGAGGGACACAGAGTCCACAAACACACCTGCTCTGGCTCTCAGAGAGAAGAAAACCTCAGAAACACTGCCAGAAACTCTCATTCATTCATTTCCTTCGGCTTAGTCCCTTATTTATCAGGATTCTCCACTGGGGAATGAACCGCCAACTTATCCAGCATATGTTTTACACAGTGGAAGCCCTTCCAGCTGCAACCCTGTACTGGGAAACACCCATACACACTCATTCACACTCTACGGACAATTTAGCCTACCCAATTCCTCTATAGCGCATGTGTTTGGACTGCGGGGGAAACCGGAGAACCCGGATGAAACCCACGCGAACGCAGGGAGAACATGCAAACTCCACACAGAAATGACAACTGACCCAGCCGGGACTCGAATCAGTGACCTTCTTGCTGTGAGGCAATTGTTCTACCCACTGCACCACCGCGTCGCCCCCACTTCACAGGAGGCTGAATTGTACATCCTGTATATGCATTGACAATACTGTAAGAGCAAGAGTATCCTGCATGTGTAGATTTTGCATTGCAGTGGGATCAGCGTCATAAGAGCTCTTCACACACCAACACACACACACACACACTCGCCTCGGGCTCTCTGTGCTGATTCACTACGTCTCTTTTCATCACTTCAGCACACACTCTCTCTGCATCTACACAGAGGAGGCTCAAGGACAGAGCAGACCCTGGATCACAAACACTGCTAAAATAACAGCCTCAACACCCGAAATAAAGGACGGATTCAAGCACAAACTCTACCTACAGAGGCAGAGAGAGCTGCTCCTTAATAAAACACATGCAAATAGAAAACACAGCAACAAATAATTCATCTGTCCGACAGCACACGTGTTGCAAATCCTCACAATGCAAGAGCACGCAAAGAAAACCCACTGCAGATCCTCACAGCACATTTGTAGCTGCATGAAAGCAAGGTGGCTGCAGTTAGCACTGGCATTACGTTGTCCTTTCCATTATTAGCCTACTAATTTAATAATAATTACTCATTTAAATTTTTTCCACTAATTTCTGTTTAACAGAGAGCAGGTTTATGTATATGCATTATATTTACTCACCGGCCACTTTATTAGGTACACCTGTCCAACTGCTTGTTAACGCAAATTTTTAATCAGCCAATCACATGGTCAAGACGATCTGCTGCAGTTCAAACTGAGCATCAGAATGGGGAAGAAAAGGGATTTATAAGACTTTAAACATGGCATGGTTGTTGCTGCCAGACGGGCTGCTCTGAGTATTTCAGAAACTGCAGATTTTCTGGGATTTTCACGCACAACCATCTCTAGGCTTTACAGAGAATGCTCCGACAAAGAGGAAATATCCAGTGAGCGGCAGTTCTGTGGGCGCAAATGCCTTGTTGATGAGGTCAGAGGAGAATGGCCAGACTGGTTCCGGCTGATAGAAAGGCAACAGTAACTCAAATAAGCACTCGCTACAACCGAGCTCTGCAGAAGAGCATCTCTGAACACACAACACGGCCAACCTTGAGGCGGATGGGCTACAGCAGCAGAAGAGCACACCGGGTGCCGCTCCTGTCAGCTAAGAACAGGAAACTGAGGCTACAATTCACACAGACTCACCAAAACTGGACAATAGAAGATTGGAGAAACGTTGCTGCTCTGATGAGTCTCCATTTCTGCTCACACATTCAGATGCTCGGCTCACAATTCGGCCTCAACAACATGAAAGCATGGATCATCCTGCCTTGTATCAGCGGTTCAGGCTGGTGGTGGTGGTGTAATGGTGTGGGGGAGATTTTCTTTGGGTCCATTAGTACCAATTGAGCATCAACGCCACAGCCTACCTGAGTATTGCTGCTGACCATGTCCATCCCTTTATGAGCACAGTGTCTCCATCTTCTGATGGCTACTTCCAGCAGGATAACGCAGCATGTCATAAAGCTCAATCATCTCAGACTGGTGAACATGACGATGAGTTCACTGTACTCAAATGGCCTCCACAGTCACCAGAGCTCAATCCAGTAGAGCAGCTTTGGGATGTGGTGGAACGGGAGATTGGCATCATGAATGTGCAGCCGACAAATCTGCAGCAACTGTGTGATGCTATCATGACAATATGGAGCAAAATCTCTGAGGAATATTTCCAGTAGCTTACTGAGTCTACACCATGAAGGATTAAGGCAGTTCTGAAGGTCCAACCCAGTAAGGTGTACCTAATAAAGTGGCCGGTCAGTGTATATTATAATACATATTCCTGTAAAGCATTCCAAATATTAATGTTAAAGGCAGATGTGTGAGGGATGTGCTTATTCATGCGCAGCACTGTTAAAGCACACAGCCTTGTGAGAAATCAAGCTGTGGAGTGGACATGTCAGATCACAGTGAAGATGGAGACGGCGCTTATGTAAGCTTCTTGTTTGTGTCATGCACAATCAGAGCGGATGCTTCCCTGACCACAAACAACCCTCCATAATTAGCCTTTCTCACTTAATGCGCACATTTAAATGCGGGTAATCGTATGAAACGCACCGGGATGAAAAACCCCCATAAGAGGACAGACTGCTGGCAGAGCGCCCGGTGGGAGAGCAGTGACAGTATAGATGATTCCTGTGTCATTATGCAGCGTTCAATATTCACCGCACATCTCCTGGCTCCGTCTTAAGCTGCTCTCCTACTGGTTAGGGATCAGCGTGTGTCCTGAATATGTGATGTGCTGCATCTCTCCAATGAGATAAATGTACTGAACTACCATGCACGACGCTAAATAACATGAATAGAGAGCAGTTAGGCTTGCTTATATTACACTAAAAGCACACTGTAAACAAATACACTGTACAATTTACAGCCAATAAGTGGAATTTACAAGCGGACTGTAAACAAATAATTACACTTGTGCTGTGATTATACATTGCAATAACAAAGTGTGCTTGTAAATACAATCAGAACTGGCGGTAAGTTACCGTACATTTGACAGTGTTTTGTTGACAGTGCACAGGCTTCTTAAAAAGATGACTCAAGTCTGTCATCATTTACTCACATTTCAATCATCTATGAGTTTTAGACACAAAAGAAGATATTTTGAAGAATGCTGAAAACCGGTAACTATTGACTTCCTTTGTATTTTCTACTATAGAAGTCAATGGTTACCGATTTTCAGCTTACTTCAAAGTATCTTCTTTTCTGTTCAACAGAAGAAAGACATTTGCGTTAACATTTGGAAGCTCTTGAGCGAGACTATACAAAAATTAATTTAACATTTTAGGGTGAACTGTCCCTTTAAATCGGTGTTATCCAGCCTTACAGGAGCAGGAAGAATCAATATAGCCACAGTTTGCTTTCTTAGAGGGATCTGCAGACTCCCCTGCTGGAACTCCACTGAAATATTCATGCATGTAGGGGAAGTAAGGAGTGATTCCTCTACTTTTTTTATGGAAAGCATGTGAATAATTATCTGGAGAGTAATAATTAAATAGTTTAGCTCATTAATAGGGCTTTGCAATATGACAATATGTACAGTTGAAGTCAGAATTATTACCCCCGACCCCCCCACCCCCTGTTTATTTTTTCTGCTAATTTCTGTTTAACGGAGAGCAGATTTTTTTCAACACATTTCTAATCATAATAGTTTTAATAACTCATTTCTAATAACTGATTTATTTTCCCTTTGCCATGATGACAGTAATTAATAAATAACTCAGGAACTTTAAAATTCTAAAATGCTGTTTATATTAAAACTTTTAAGTTGGCAGGATAATTTTATTAAGTTTTCAAAGCAGGAAAATACTGATAATTACATCAATTTCAAAATGTGGCTAATTTAAAGGTAATTATATCTGTCAGTTACTTTAAAGCAATATTTATCTACTCCCAACCCAATGAAATTGGGTTGATAACTCAATTTTTCCAGGCTAATGCAGTTGTTTTGTATTTAAGTCCACACACTGATGTTTTTTGTCATCTTTTATACTGATAATATGGGACAGCACATGTTTTTGTTTTGTAAAACACCTGTGTGGTTTAATACAAATTAAAAATTACCGTAAAACAAAAATGTTGTCGTTAAATGTATTTCTTACAAGCATGAACAGTAAATTTAAAAACAAACAAAAATATAAACACTTTCAGCTACTTAATTTATTCAGGGTTCTTAACATGCAATTGGACACTGGATTTGTTTTCAATTTTAATATAAAAACTATTTTTTTGAGTACTCGACTTCAAATTTTGAGGTTTTTGCTATGTAAAAATGTCTCTGATTGAAGAGGAAAAGATTTGGCTAACATAATAAAGCTTGTTGTCTGTATTTCATTTTGTTAGATGTTATCGTAACTTGATTATATTAATGCAAACTGTTGCATTTTTTTTTTTGTTTAAACAATTTTTTTTGGGTGTAAATATTCTTCAAGACACTTCTACAACATAAAGTGACATTTAAAGGCTTGACTACACTGTAAACGATTTCTTGTTAAATTAACAGTAAGTTACTGGCAACAATTATCCAGTAGCTGCTGTATTTCATAAAACAGTAACATTACTGTAATACTAGTTACATTAGTATTACATTTATTGTCAAATGTAATACATCATTTTACTGTTTTCTTTTTTACTGTAACACCAATTACAGTAGTGATACACATACTGCAAAACTGAAAACAGTATTTTACTGTACATTTTTACCATGCAGAACTACGGTATTTTAACGTTACTTTCATTATTACTGTATAGTATTTTACAGTTATTAAATGTTATTTTATTGTATTTATTAGTGCTACTTTATAATGAGTAAAAATGTAAAAAAAATTGCACAGTGATATTTTAACTGTTCAAGAAATACAAGAAAAATAAAGAAACTGAAACTTTAACTTCACAATAAAAGTTTATTGTGTAAACCATACTGAAACAATAGCAATTATTCAATATAACAGAGCAACAGAACACTAATGAAAAATTGATAATTACAACCAGTCAACAATAAATGCATCAAAAATTATTCCAATTTTAAAAACAGGTGAAAATACTGCTACAAGACAGGAAATGATGAAGGCCAAATGCTGTTGTGGAAAAGGGACAGTGAAAAAAGGGCAGCATGATGACGATCCTGCAAAAATGACAAGCAAAATCAATCACTGGAGAACAAACTAATCATGCCTCAAATTATTTCATTCATTCAGAAACCAAACACCGCACTGCTGTTTTATATATATATAAAACACTGTTTTTTATAGTTTTTGTTGGCGAAATAGTTTGTTGTCAATTTACAATTACACTAACGTTAATGGGGAAAAGATCAGTCAAGTCAAAACTAGTCAAGTATCCACACAGGTATATAAAAAATAAAATCTCATCTTAACTGAATATCTGACTCTGTATAGCTTGAATATCTGATTCCATGATCACTCTACTAGTGCTTCCACGGATTTAAGAGGGGTGAACACAGTTTATTCTGACCTTAAGAGGCTACATATTTAAAATAAATAAATAAATAAAATAATCTATTTTAATGTGACTAATGTTAATCAAATACTTTTAAGCTTTTAACACATATAAATCCACTTCTAACTTACAGACAAGATTGCGTTAGAGAACATGAAAGCCCTGGATGATTTTTAAAATAATGCTAATGATGAGTTACTGACATTTGGTTCGCATAAAACAAAGTAATCACTAAGCACTCATTTTTGGCAAAATCAGCCGAGGCGCAGCGACACGACAAAATGTGTTAAAGTTGAGCAGAGAACTGAAGAGTAGTCAAGCAGTCTACTTCATGAAATGTTTGTGGTAATATTCTGCGATCAATTCGTATTATTGTATTTCAATATGCAGTGATGGCATGTCAGTGAGACAAATAAATCTTTTAGAGTTATTTTGTTAATTTTTTTTCTTTTTTTTTATACGAACACCTCTCCAGTGACATTTCCTCAAATTAAATCATCATGACGTTACTGTGCACAGCATCAGTAAAACCTTAAGAATAATTTAAATACCTATTTTTTTAAAACAGTCACTGCTGATTACAAACTAACATTAAAGATAGGCTTACAGAAATCCTGAATGCATGACAATATAAAGCTGTATTACTCACTGATGTTGAAGCACTTCCAGGTCGTCAGAGATGTAGACAGAATATGTGCCATCAAATGAGCTCTTGTGCAGCCTTTGTTGGACATCAAGGTAGCATGTTCACCCACACTGTAAATAAAAAAAAATCTGTTATTTTACCTTTTTTTTTTCCAGCAGCTAGTGTAACAGAGTCATTTGGTTAGGTCAAGTGGTTTAAAATAATTTTATTTATTAAATACTTGCTTACCCATATATAGATGTAAAAGTAACCAAAATAAAAATTTTATTAAAATGTGTGGGATACTAAGCATGTTTGGTCAACAGAGAGAAGTAAACGTTTACTTTAAGCATTGATCCTAATGAATCTATTTCTGAACTACCGGTACATCCAACCTTGCCTTGGAAACAGCATTTTTGAGCATTTAGATCAGGGGTGTTCAACCCTGTTCCTGGAGATCTACCTTTCCGCAGAGCTCACCTGGAACCTTGATCAAACACACCAGTCTTTAATTACCAAGTTCTCCTTCAGATACTATTTAGTTGGTTTAGTTGTGTTTGATCAGGGTCGATCTCCAGCAACAGGGTTGAGCACCCCTGTTTAAGACAATAATAAATAAGACATGTAGATAATATTTTATATTCAATCATTTATTGTGCAATTTAAATGACTTCTATTCAATATATACATAAAATAAAATTAGAATAAGAATAAAAAAATAATACTCTATGCCAAATAAAATACTTCAGATCTAAATAAAGCAGGTGTTTTTACCTAAAGGTTCCTTTCCTCCAGTTAGTTTAGCTGCAGATCCCTCCACATCTGTGCTTTATTTGGTTCTTGACTTAGGAGTAACTGGTGTCGCATTCCAGGTCCATCACAATCTGAGCTAGAAGGACAATATGACAAAAGACAAGACACGTATAAATAAAACAAAAAAAACAAACACGCCCAGTAAAATTGCTAATAAATACAATGACTGCAGTTATAGTAAAAAATATGTGTCTAATTTTTACTCAGCATTTGATAGCCAAACAGCCTAGCCATGGTTGTTTTATTAATTTATTCATTTTCTTTTCGGATTAGTCCCTTTTTTAATTTGGGGTCGCCACAGCGGAATGAACTTATACAGCATTTGTTTTATGCATCAGATGACCTTCCAGCTGCATCCACACACACTCATACACTACAGACAATTTAACCTACTCAAATCACCTGTACCACATGTCTTTGGACTGTGGGGGAAACCGGAGCACCTGGAGGAAACCCACGCGAACGCAGGGAGAACATGCAAACTCCATACAGAAACGCCAACTGACCCAGCCGAGGCTCGAACCAGCAACCTTCTTGCTGTGAGGCGACAGCACTACCTACTGTGCCACTGCGTCGCTACTGGAAGAAGAAAAATAGGTTGTACATGAAACTCCTCACAACAAATCTGTGAACAACTTGATATTTCAAAATCTACAAAATGAGGAAGACATCAACATTACCTTAAATAATCAAGTGAGGAGAGATTGGTAGCATCACTTTTTCAACATCAATTGCTGTAGCTGCAAAAAAGATACATATAATAATAGTAAAATAAGACTTAACATTTAATAATCTAAATTTATGGTACAACCATACCAATCTGTGTGGGGTTAAAATAAATTTGTATATAAATCATTCCTTATACCTGAACACCAAAAATAAAATTTACAATTAATGACGCACTATACAATGAGCTCATTAACCAGTGAGAAATAGACAATTAATATGAATTATGTTTATATTAACGTTAGCTTAAAATACATCAACTGAATTTTATTATCAGCTCAATTTAATAAAACAGTTTAGACTTGTTTCATTGTGAGTTTAGTTTAAAAAACTAACTTACAGTTTACAAATTTAACCATAATGATAACTCAGTCATAATGACCACGTGAAGACCAGAGCTTACCTTAACGTTAACTTTTAACTTTTCATGGTGACTTTGCCTTCATCTCACTGTTGTGCTGAAATAGAGAATGCAGTTAACAACACTAAGTAAAAGTTACGTTTTTTATCAGGTAACGTTACTATGGTCAAAAACTCACTCAATATAAACTCACTCTATGTTACGTTATCTAATAGTTAACGTACTTCGCAAACACTACAATCACGGTCTGGCGTCGAATTACGTGACATAAGAACCTACAACTAAGGTAACTTGGTTAACTATTTTAAATTACACACACTACACAGAAATATACACAAAACAATCATTTAACGGACATAATTTGACATTGAAACACTTACCGAGGATGAATTCACTGGAAGAAAAGGCGACAGGTGGATTTCAAATAAGGAGAGCCGTTGCTTGCCTGTTGAAGGTCGAATCAAGTCAGCTCGGTTCTTTGAATCGGCTCCTTAGAACAGTAAAGAGTCGAATCCGCCTAAAACCGATTCCTTTTAGTATATTATTGTAAGACACAACAATGAATCATTACTATTTGGTTATACTGCTCGGCCATACGCATTTATACACTAAGTGCATATTGCTGAATATGCTTGTGAACACGTGTGATAAAATAATTCAAGCATAAACCGAGCAAACGGTTCAATCCCATTCGGTGTCGTTTGACCGCTGAACCGAACCAGTGCAAACGTGATATTGATTAAATAGTAATATTGTTTTTTTTGTTCACTTTACCTGCGAAAAAATTACATATATCTGACATAAGGTTCGCTTGAAGTGTTTTGAGAATTAATATTGTTTTCTCCTAGAATTCATTTCACACCAACAAGCAGTAGTAGGCTAATGGAGGATGAGAAAAGCCAGATCATATCATAAATATTTCGTTTAATATATCACGAAATGAAGTTTTAACAGTTTTTCATGCGAGAATGTAGTTCTTCCAAACTCAAATCTGTGGTTTGTTTATAGATATCATGCCTAATTTTAAGTGTGCTTTGCCGATAGGGGAGATTCTGACCTCCAGGGGTTGACGGCGCACCATCACTCATGTATCCGGCAAACCTCATGCTTTAATCGGCCTAGACATTATTGAGACATGCCCCTGTCCTCGATGGCTCGATAATAAATGTGTTATGAAATAAAGTTTTAACCATTTTTCATGCGAGAATGTAGTTGTTTTAAACTCAAGTCTGTGGTTTATGTATTAAAATAGTGTGTATTTTAAAATGTTGTTTTGAAAATGCGGAGATATGGGACCTCTACGGTGTCAGTCATGGGCGCCCAATATTCATGAATCCGTCTAAAGCAGGCAGGTCACTCTGACATTTAAGCTGACTTTGGAATCATTTTGTGTGTTTAACAGTCTTTGGTTACGTGAATCAACTATTTTTGTTTCAATTTACGTTTTGGTTTTGCACAAAGTTGTTTATTGAATATTATTTAATATTTCCGTGTTACCTTATAAAATGAAGGTGCAGTGCACCCAAAAATGGAAAACCAGGGGAGAGTTTAATGCACTGAACAGTCTGAAGAGACTGGTTAGGTTATTTACTTCACAAAATAATTTGTCAAAAATAAATAAACATAATAATCATAATATATAGTGTGTGTGGAGTTGTTCTTGGTCATTTGCAGTACTGTATTTAGATGCACAGTAACGGATTTTTCCCCAAAATTCATTGTAAAATGTACAGTAACATACTGTTAACCATGTTCACAGTATAGAAAAGTTGAAAATACATTATTATACTGTGAAAACAACAATATATACAGTAACACACTGTGCACAGCTTATACAGTAAAAAACTGTTGAGAAATGCAGTATAATACTGTGAAAACAACAGAAATCGTTTACAGTGTAGGTTAATTTGGTTAACTAATTAAATTAGGGCAATTAGGCAAAGTATTGTATAACGATGGTTTGTTCTGTAGACTATTGAAAGCAAATATAGCTTAAAGGGGCTAATAATATTGACTTTAAAATGGTGTTTAAAAAATTAAAAACTGCTTTTATTCTAGCCGAAATAAAACAAATAAGACTTTCTCCAGAAGAAATAATATTATCAGACATACTGTGAAAATTTCCTGAATCTGTTAAACATCATTTGGGAAATATTTAAAAAAGAAAAATAAATTCAAAGAGGGGCTAATAATTCTGACTTCAACTGTATATGCTTATATATATGATATAACTTTGATTTTGTGTACTCATTAATGTAACATACACTGCATTCATCAGGGTTTTCAATGCCAAATGACATCTATTGTAGAGCGGATTGAGCATACGGGCAGAGCATTCAATAACCCTCAATTAGCATTGGCTTGGTGGACAACACTAGAAGAGAAGGGAGAATAATAAATCATACACACTTCAAGAGGGCTGACCTTTCATCATCAGCGACTGGAAATAATGGATCTAGTCATTAGGACGAACAAACACAACTCATGCTGTCAGATTTTCCCTCCACCCTCCTGTCCTTTCGCTTTGTTTTAAAGCAGAAGTTTGCCAGAGGATTTTCATGAAGGAGGCTGGGATCGTGATGCAGTTCATTCTGCTGTATTTGCGTCGTGACAAACGATGTTGTAAATCAAGCGGCTTTGCATGCGGCCATCTGCTTAAAGGGGCAGTTCACACTAAAATATGAAAATACAGTTAATTAACCAGGACACTTTTTAATGCATGGAAACAAACATAACCTAACACCTGTATGTGTTTTTATTCTTTAATGTTTTGATTCTTGAAATTCTCTATTCGTGTTTCACAAAAAAAAAATTAAAGGGACAGTTCACCTAAAATTGAAAATACAGTTAATTTACCAGGACACTTTTTAATGCATGAAAACAAACATAACCTAACACCTGTATGCGTTTTTTTTCTTTAATGTTTTGATTCTTGAAATCCTCTATTCATGTTTCACTTAAACCCACACATTTAAAGGGACAGTTCACCTAAAAAAAGATAATTCTGTCATTGTTTACTCCTACTTGTTTCAAACATTTATGAGTTTCTTTTTTCTTTTGAACACATTAGAAGATATTTTGAAGAATGCTATAACCTTTGACTTCCATAGTATTTGTTTTTCCTACTATGGAAGTGAATGGCTACAGGTTTTCAGCTTTTTTCAGAATACCTTCTCCTGTCTTCAACAGAAGAAAGAAACATGTAGAGGTTTGAAAAAAATGATGAGGGTGAGTAAATATAGTGAGTAAAACTGTGTAATTTCTGGTGAGATGTGCCGAAGCGTGATGATTTTATCATGGTGTCACAGAAATTGTACTATTGTAAAGTGTTTTGGGTGTATGGTCAAACACAATGAATGTGCTACACAAATTTTCACCAAAGTCATAATTTTTGGTAAATTGTTGCCAGAGGTTGGTAAAAGCGCAGTGAATGTGAGAGTACAACAAATATATTTTTGCATTTCTATTTGCTCAAGTAATAATATAAAAACTCAACTATAGTCTTAGCAACACTTTCAGAAAAGGAAAAAAACAATAGTGTGAGACTGATAACTGCAGCCAGAAGAGAAAACATTGTCGAATTTTCTGTCCTGCACCCATAGGCACTGCATATGCAACTATTCTATTTTCATGATTTGAATCAAAGATGATATAATACAAAGTATAGCTTTATAAATGTGTGTCTTCAACACCGGGACTCAAACCTGCAATATTTGTCATGCAACCTTCAAACTCGGAACTAAAACTTGCAAACTTTGACAGTGGGACTCAAACCTGCAAGCTTCATTATTAATACTCAAACTTGCAACCTTCGACATAAAACTTTTGTCATCTAGACTCAAACCTTCAACCTTCGACATGCAACCTTCGTCATTGGGACTCAAACTTGCAACCTTCGAAATGCAACCTTTGACATCAAGACTCGAACCTTTAACCTTTGTCATGCAACCTTCAACATTGGGACTTGAACCTGTAACCTTCGACATGCAACCTTCAACATCAGGACTCAAACATGCAACCTTCAACATTGGGACTCGAACAAACAACTTCTGACATACATGCAACCTTTAACATTGGGACTCAAACCTGCAACCTTCAACATTGGGATTCTAACATGCAACCTTTGACATTGGGACTCAAACCTGCAACCTTTGACGTGCAACGTTTGATATTAGGACTAAATCTGCACCTTTGACATGCAACTTTTGACATCGGGACTTGAAAATGCAACCTTCGACATTGGGATTTGAACAAACAACCTTCAACTTCAGGATTCGAACATGCAACTTTTAACATCGGGATTTAAACCTGCAACCTTAGACATTGGGATTCGAACCTGCAACCTTCGACATTGGAATTTGAACCTGCAACCTTTGACATTGGAATTTGAACCTGCAACCTTTGAAATCGGGATTCGAACATGCAACCTTCCACATCAGGACTTAAACCTGCAACCTTGGACATCGGGATTCTAACATGTAACCTTCAACATTGGAACTCAAACCTGCAACCTTTGACATCAGGACTAAAATCTGCAACCTTTGACATGCAACTTTTGACATCAGGACTTGAACATGCAACTTTCAACGTTGGGACTTGAAAAAACAACCTATGACATTGAAATTTGAATATGCAACCTTTGACATTAGGACTAAATTCTGCAACCTTAGACATTGGGACTCGAACCAGCAACCTTTGATATGCAACCTTAGACATTGGGAATTGAACATGTAACCTTCGACATTGGGATTCGAACCTGCAACCTTTGACATCAGTATTCGAACCTGCAATCTTTGATGTGCAACCTTAGACATCATGACTAAAACACGCAGCCTTCAACATCGGGATTAAAACATACAACCTTAGACATTGGGACTTGAACCTGCAACCTTCTGGTTGCATTCCAATACTCTAACCAACTTCCCATGGCTCCATCTCTTAGGTATTCTATTCCGCAATCAACAAGTGGAACTAAACACAAACTCACCAATCATTCTGGGGTTCGTCGATGACCAGCAGGATCTTGAACTTCCGGGAAGCGGTGGCAGGGCTTTGCTCCACGAGTCCCGCAGATGCCGCCGTCTGCTTGACTACGTTAGTGATGGAGCTGAAGAAGCCGGAGCCGCTGGATGGAGCCGGCTGCGGACGCCGCTCTGGAGCCGGAGATGAAGACGGAGACCTGTTTTCTGCAGGGGCCAATGGGGCGGCAGGGGATCCGGATGGGGGTTTGGCGTCGGCTGGAGGGGGCGGCGGCGGGTCCGGACGCTGGAGGTCCGACATGTAGCCATTGGGCAGATTAGCGATGAAGCTGCTGTCAGAGAGACGACGACGCAGGAAGTTCATGGCTGTGAAGGTTAAACTCTCAGATCTTCAACGGTGAGCGTCAGCTTTCCAGGAATCTCCGCTTTAAGACTGTGTGCTGATGCTGCTGCTGAATTTCTCCGTCTTCATGCACTGACAGCTCCAATGCAATGCCAGGAAAAGATGCTCACGCTCTGCCCGTGTGTGTGTTTCTCTCTTACTCGCTCACTCTCTCTCTCTCTCTATTGCTTGCTCACACACAAACACACTCTCTCTCTCTCTCTTTCTGTCTCTCGCCCGCTCTTGCTTGCTTGTTCTCTCACACACTCTCTCTCTTTTTTCTCTCTCTCTCTCTCACACAACCTCTCTCTTGCCTTCTCTTGCTCACTCTTTCAACTCAATTCATAATGACTGTAAAAAATACAATATTGACAATCAATAATCTTCCTCTTGCTCTCTCACACACACTCTGTCACACACACAAACACACACACTCTCTCTCGCTCGCTCTTTCTCAAATTACAGATGACATTTTTCTTTCTCTCTCTCTCTCTCTCTCTCTCTCCCCCTCCCCTGGATCTCCTACATCACGATCTCCTACATCACCACTGACGTAGACACACACACACACACACACACACACACTACATCATTCTGCGTCTGCTGAACGGGGTTTCCAGTGAATATGCATGAGCTGGGGGAGCTCCTACAGCATCCCCCTGCCCATGTGTGCATCTCTCCTCCTCCCTTCTCTTCTTTTTCTCCTCCAGATGACCCGCAGACCCCGATGTGCCTGCGCTGGGAGCAAAGGCATGGAGGAGAAGCTCTGCAGATGGTGGAGACACACTGAAACACTTGAAGGGCGTGCAAATATACATTCACTGGCCACTTTATTAGGTACACCGCTCACTGGATATTTCCTCTTTCATTCTCTGTAAACCCTAGAGATGGTTGTGCGTGAAAATCCCAGTAGATCAGCAGTTTCAGAAAACTCAGAGCAGCCCGTCTGGCAGCAACAACCATGCCACGTTTAAAGTCACTTAAATCCCCTTTCTTCCCCATTCTGATGCTCGCTTTGAGCTGCAGCAGATGATCTTGACCATGTCTACATGCCTAAATGCAGTGAGCTGCTGCCATGTGATTGGCTGAGTAGACGTTTAACAAGCAGTTGGACAGGTGTACCTAATAAAGTGGCCAGTGAGTCTATGTTTACGTATTTTTAAATATATTTGTACGCTCTTCAAGTGTTTCAGTGTGTTTTGTCCCAAATGGCCTCCCATACGGTTCTCTGTGGGTCTGTGAGCGTCCTCGAAACATTGATCCCGTGCCATGTGTAGCCAATGAAAGCTCTGCTAAATGCTGGAGCTCAATATGGCGAGCATCACTACCCACTGCAGGGAAACACAAACACATGCACGCTGAGGGATGGTGATGGTGAAACCCAGTGGCGTTTTACACGGGCAGGCTGCAGCCAATCAAATTCCAGCATTCAGTCCAGCTTGATTAACATGGGGCTGTGAGATTTGCTCAGGGGCTGAATGAGCATTTGTGTGAACACAGGGTTTGACACACTGAATTACGCCATTCACAGCGCTGAGGCAACAGGGGAGCAAAAACAACAGAAATGCATGTCTAAATATGAAGTTTTGTCATAAAACAAGCAGAATAAAGTGCCATTGGTGTGAAATAAAGGTATTTCAAGGTGAGAACAAGATTATTTTGCTTACACTTTTGTAGATTAATTTGCTTGTGTTGAGGAGAAACTCGCCTGATTTTGACTCATTATTTCTGAAAACAGCACACTATTTTTTTACTTGTCTAGGAAATGTTTCTTGATTTCAGAGTTTTTGATATTTGAACTAGAAACTATATAAAAACTGTAAGTAAGACAAGCATTTTTAATGAGAGCACAATAAAATCTGCACAACATTACTCACTCCGGGGCCATTTATATCGAAGTTGATATTTAGCCTCACCATTTTTGTCACAATGACCAGTGAACCAGGCATGTAGATCGCTGATAATCATTCACGTTAACTTAGGACTACATATCTGTCAACATATGGACTACAAATCCTGTCATGCACCACACACTCACACCAGTTCTGGTTTTCCTGCTGATTGCTAACACACACAGCTGAAGCTGTTCAGAATTGATTACATGGACTTTAAAAGCAGCACAGACACGCACACACACACATTGCTGAGTCTTGTTTACTGTATTTGTGACATTACAATGTGTTTCCTTTGCCTTGCCTTGGCGTATCTGACCTTTTGCCTTGCTTGCCATGTGGACTGATCACTAGTTTATGACCATGCCTTTTGGGTGATCTGTATGTACCTTTTTGCTCCAGTGTTAACTGTTGCTTGCCTTTCCAATCTTCCTATAAACCCTGCATTTGGATCCTGTTATCAGTGTCACATCACAATACAATATTGGTGTTTTAAAACATCTAGTTTTTTTTTTTTATGAGATTGGTCGTTAGCCCAACTCTCAACCCCCAACCTGGAGGACCAGGACATACACACATACACCACAGACAATTAAGCTTATCAATTCCCCTATAGCGCATGTGTTTGGACTGTGGGGGAAACCGGAGCACCCGGAGGAAATCCACGCATACACGAGGAGAACATGCAAACTTCACACAGAAACACCAACTGACCCAGCCGAGACTTGAATCAGAGACTTTCTTGCTGAGAGCCCACAGTGCTAACCATTGCGCCACCGTGCCGCCCCAACTTTTATGTCATATATGTAATTTACATATATTTTCACAGCTGAGATTTCTATGGGTTAAGGGTTCTACTGATTATTTAACGGCAGTATACACCAAATAAACACAGACTCATCATTTGCCCCCAGTTTCTCCAGCTAAATCAGACGGAGTTTTTCTTTTATGTGTGAAGCGCAGCAGGAACAGCTACATGCTGATGGCAAACAGGAAAAATGATAACAGATACGAACATAATTACATTGCGTCTCATGTAATTAGTGAGATGAATGGAAACGAGAGGCTGCGGGTTTACAGGGGCTGTAGGTGTTGGAGATGTGCCGAGTGTGATGTTCATCGTGTGTAGAGTCAAAAGCTGTGTGTTTCCATGCAAAGATTCGAATTAGATTTAGTTGCAAAACTGGATTATGCATAAAACAATACTGAATAGAGCTGTATTTCCATACAATGAGAAACAAAAGAGAAGAAAACTATGCTGCTAAACATGCACAGATATAACTGAGAGGAGTGGAGTCTGCTGCACAGCTGGGATTCTCCACTGGGGTGTTTGTTCTTTTTTCAATTCAATTCAGCTGTATTTGTATAGCGCTTTTACAATGTAGATTGTGTCAAAGCAGCTTCACAGAAATGGTCATAGTAACTGGAACAGTGTGGTTCAGGTTTTAGTGTTTAAGTTCAGTTCAGTTCAGTTTAGCTCAGTTCAGTGTGATTTAATCATTACTGAGAGTTCAAACACTGAAGAGCAAATTCATCGATGCGTAGCTCTACCAACCCTGAACCATGCGAGGCAGTGGCGACAGCGGAGAGGGAAAAAAAACTTCACCTGAGGGGAGTGAAGAAAAAAAACCTTGAGAGAACCAGACTCAGTTGGGCACGACCATTTTAATTTCTCCGCTGGCCAAAAGTCTTGTGCAGAACTTCATTCGCCGTGGTTTATGCTGGAAGATGGCCTCAGCGAAGACTCGTCTGTCCCTGGAGCATCGCTGGAATCAGACACATGTTCTCCACTCCCCACGACCATCAGCGCAGCAGCAGCTCAGGATATGGCCTGGTCCCGGATATGGAATCCTTGGGATCATCACGTCGCTGGTCTTGGATCCAATCAGTGACTCTGCGTAATCTGAGGACCTCGGGATGAGTATCCCCAGGTGAAAATAGAGAATAAAGAAAATAATTAGCGTAGCTGCTGTTCATAGTGTATATAAGCAAGATGCAGAAGCCTGTGTGGAACGCGCTAGGTGATGCATTGAGTGTATGCTTTACTAAACAGATAGGTCTTTAATCTAGTGTTGAACTGGGAGAGTGTGTCTGAGCCTCGGACGTTATCAGGAAGGCTATTCCAGAGTGTAGGAGCCATGAAAGAGAAGGCTCGACCTCCTTTACTTGATTTTGTTATTCTAGGTACTACCAGAAGCCCTGAATTTAGAGGAGTTCTCCTCTAATAAACAAGCTGCGCCTCAGAAGACCAAGACGAAACACAATGAACATGGTGAATGCGGTGACAGATGCTCAAGACAGTTCTGGAGGGAATAATAGTAGAATAAGAATAATACTGGACAGTGCTGGGCAGTAGCGTCGCTACAAGTACTGACGCTACTAGCTTAACTACATTTCTCAGTAGTGTGGCGGTGGCATCGCTACTTTCTAAATCAAAAAGCTTTTCAGTAGCGAAGCTATTTTATTAGTCAAGTAGTGCGGTAGCGTCCACACAAGCTACATTTACCGATCGCGCATCAAAAAGTGACGGCACCAACATTCACAGAGCTGTAAGGCCGGTGTTTAGCTGATGAAAGTAAATCCCTATGATGGCGAGAGTGAGGATTTCTTTTTCCTGTTTTACGGTGTTCGACAGCAAAGTTTTTGGTGCTTTACTGCCATCTCTGGTTGGCGCCAACGCCAACCGAAACTTGCTTGATGGAAAGATGACTGATGGAGAGGAGTTATTTCTGAAGCAGGACTCCTTGTGACCATACCTTAAGAAGTAATGCAGTTTACTAACCAAATCTACTTACAACATAGTCTAAGTACTATTTACTTACAAAAAAGCCTCCTACATTTTTTTAGCAAAACTTTTCTCACATCTTTGCGTGTAGGAGCCATACATTGTATATTGGCGATTGGCCACAAGGTGTCAGTACGACACTATATAACTGTGGCTTCACTGCATGGAGGAAGACAGTGTTGGTAGGAAGCACACAGTTTTTGACCGTAACGTATTGTATCATCTCGTAATTGAAGGTAACAGAGAAGTGTGCTTTTAGATAAAGGAAAGTGATTGAGTAATTCTGTTGATTGGAAGTTGATTGGACAATAAATATGTTTTTATTTGCATCTATTTGCTTACGGACTCTGACTTTTTACGCGTTAAAAACTTGCTCACTCTACCAACAATAGCGGCATTGGTAAGCCGCTACATAAAAGTCAAAAACTTTGCTTCGTGGGACAATTGAGACGCCGCTGGAGTGGACAGCAAGGCATGGTGTTTCTACAGACAAGGACAGCGACGTTCGTTTGGATCAAGGCTTCATTTGCTGCACGTGAGGACAGCGTTTCTTCAGCATCTGAGTGAGTTCGTTTGGATCGGCTTTCTTCTGGTTTCCTGCATTAAGGTGAATCTACGCTGCGTTCATCTCTTCGCGTTTGATAAACAGCACAATAGGTATGTTTGTTGCAACAACATCATCATCATTTTGGCCATATGGAAACAATGTGTGCACACAATAAGGTTTAAAGCGTAAATCCAATGCATTGGTTGCCCATGACTGACTGAACTTTTCTTATGTGTGTTTATTGGGTTTTACAATTTGCAAAATGGAAAATGAAATCAATTTGAATGTTGAAATGGTGGATGTGACTGATCAAGGTTTAACTTCTGTTGAAAATGAGCCTGAAAGGGAAAAAAGACCAGTTAAATTAACAGCTAAAGCTTTAGTTGAAAAACTAGACACTTTACAGAAGTTAAGAAAAGCAAAGCTAAACAAAGCACAAAAGCTAAAAGAGTCAATTAACAAACTAATGTGTGATGACAATGAATACAAACCTGAGGTACGTTTGGTCTTTGAGGATTTTAAGAGGTTGTGTTCAGAGGCAAAAGACACTCATGAGTCACTTTTGGTTATTTTACCGGTTGAAGAGTGTGAAAAACATGATATCTGGTTTAAAGCAAAAATGATATCAAACAATGAGTTTTTGGAACGAACAAATAAATGGTTATCAGATAAACCAGAAGGTCACAAAATATCTGAAGTGGAAAATCCAGAGAGTGATGTTGGTCCTGGAGATAGTGTGTCAAATGTATCACATGCTACCTCAAAACGCAGTAAATGCAGTGCACGCAGCAGCAGTAGTTCATCCATATCATCTGCATGTATTCAGGCAGAGGTAGAAAAGGCCGCACTCATGGCACGTGCTGCTGCATTAAAGGCTAAACATGATATTGAAGTTCAGGAGGAAGAACTGAGAAGGAAAAAAGAGCAGTTGGACTTGGATGCTCAAATAGCAGCTTCCACAGCAAGGATCAGTGTGTTGCAGAAATTTGATCAACAAAGTAAATGTTCAAGCAGTTCATCTTCAAAGAAGATTGAAAAGGTTGTGGTCACTGCAAATTATTCTTCTCAAACAACATATTTAAACCCCAATGCAAATGACTATGTCCCAATAAATTCAATGCCACTGGATTTGGATGGATACACTGGTGTTTCTGCATCTCAAGCTGCAATACAGGATCAAAGGATTGGATGGATTGATCAACAAACATCGGAACATGCTAATGGTAACTGTTCTGCTCAAACACAACATGACTCCATAATTCAGCATGCTACAAATATCTTACCTGCACAGGGTGATCCTTTGCTTGAAATTCTGAAAAAACAGGAGGAATTAACAGCGCATCTTGTTCAACAGCAAGCAAATCCTCGTATTCTACCAAAGAAGGAAATTCCAACATTTGATGGTGACCCATTGCAGTATATTCCATTCATTAGAGCATTTGAGCATGGCATTGAGCAAAAAACAACCAATTTAAAGGATCAGTTGTATTTCCTTGAGCAGTTCACAAAAGGGCAGCCTAAAGATCTTGTTCGCAGTTGCCAATATATGTCTTCAGAAAAGGGCTATGCAATGGCCAAGAAGTTGTTGAAGGAACATTTTGGTAATGAGTTTAAGGTATCTACAGCCTATATGGAGAAAGCCCTGGGGTGGCCTACTTTAAAGGCTGAAGATGTGCAAGGATTGCAGGCTTATGCTTTGTTTTTGCGTACTTGTTGTAATACAATGGATGAACTCTCATATATGCAAGAACTTAACATGCCTAGCAACATGAAATCAGTGGTTATGAAGCTGCCTTACAAATTGAGGGAGCAATGGAGAGCTAAAGCCTGTCAGATAATGGAGTCTGTTCATGGCAGGCCAAAGTTCTGTGACATTGTTGAATTTATTGAAAAACAGGTTAAAATGGCATCTGATCCTGTTTTTGGTGACATTCAAGACAAGCATGGTGCAAGTAAACTTAAGGTTCAACCACACAAGCCCTTTACAAGAAGTAGTTTTGCTACTGACATTTCAACTTCTATTCCAGCAAAGAAGTTCAGTGATGCTTTAGCACAACCAAAATCTTGTCATGTGTCTAAGTCTAATGGAGACTGTTTGTTTTGCAAAAATCAGCATTTATTGGAAAGGTGCTTTGCATTAAAGAAAAGAACACAACGTGACAAGATTGAATTCCTGAAGGCCAAGGGAATTTGTTTTGGCTGTTTAAAAACTGGGCATAAAAGTAAAAGATGCGAGAATCGACTGAAATGTGACATTTGTGGAGAAACACACCCCACAATCCTGCATATTTATGGCAAAGAGGTAATACTGAAGCAGGCTGAAGAAAAGCGCAAAGATACATCTGTGCAAACTTGTGGTCACACAGGGGCCGGGACTGAAAGAACTTTAATGTCAATCATACCAGTTCAAGTCAAGGCCATTAAAAGTAACAAGGTGATGCAGACATATGCTTTTTTGGACCCAGGAAGTTCGGCCACTTTCTGTTCTGAACACTTGCAAGAGGAGCTGAATTTGAATGGAAAGAAGATTAATATTCTGCTTCGTACTATGGGTCAGGAAAAGTCTGTGTCTTGCAGTGTTATTGATGGTCTGGAAATCAGTGGTCTTAACACTAATAATTTCTTTCCACTTCCTGCTGTTTACACACAACAGAAAATGCCTGTGAGTTCTCAGAACATCATAACTCAAGAGGAGTTATCCAAGTGGTCATACCTGGATAAAGTGAAGATACCTTGCATTCAAGCAGAGGTTGATTTACTGATTGGAATTAATGCAGCTAATGTGATGGAACCACACAAGATTATTAACAGTCAAGGTAATGGGCCTTTTGCCATTAAGACCCTATTGGGGTGGGTTGTTAATGGGACTGTGGAAGGAAACAGTGAACATAGGAATGAAGTTGGCCATTCTGATGTTACTGTTAACCGAATTTCTGTTGTTAGATTGGAGGAGCTGCTTAACAACCAGTTTAATCATGATTTCAATGAGAAGACTGTTGATGAAAAGGAAATGTCAAGGGAAGATCTTCAGTTCATGAGTATAATGAACAATTCGGTCAAGCATCAGGATGGACATTACAGCTTAAGATTACCATTTAAGTCTGATGTCACATTACCAAATAATCTTGGTGTTGCTAAGCAACGGTTGCTTGGTTTAAAAAGGAAATTGGAAATAAATCAAGAATTTCATGAGAAGTATACTTACTTTCTTGAAGGTGTCATACACAAGGGCTATGCTGAGAAGGTACCTGATTGCCAACTTGATCGAGTGGATGGTAAAGTTTGGTACATCCCTCATCACGGGGTGTTTCATCCTAAAAAGGAATCATTGAGAGTGGTTTTTGACTGTGGGGCAGCATATAAAGGAACATCACTTAATGATAACTTATTGCAAGGTCCTAATCTTACCAGTTCTCTGGTTGGAGTTTTACTGAAATTTAGACAGGAGCCAGTAGCCTTTATGGCTGACATAGAAGCGATGTTTCATCAAGTCAGAGTTGCAGCAGAAGATGTAGATTTTCTTCGTTTCTTGTGGTGGCCTGGTGGAGAACTGAATAAGAAACCCATTACTTACAGGATGACAGTTCATCTTTTTGGTGCAGTGTCCTCTCCGAGTTGTGCATCCTTTGCTTTAAAGCAAACAGCAAAGGACAATGAAGGTGACTTTCCATTAGAGGTAATTGAAACGATCAACAATAACTTCTATGTGGATGATTGTTTGAAGAGTGTCTCTTGTGAAGAGAAGGCCATATCTATGGCAAAAGATCTTACTTGTCTTTGTCAGAAAGGAGGTTTTCATTTGACAAAGTGGATCAGTAATAGCCGGGAGGTGTTACAATCGATCTCTCAGGAAAATCGGGCCAAGGATATACAGCAGTTGGATTTGGATCGAGACAAGTTGCCAGTTGAAAGAGCATTAGGTCTTCAGTGGAGTGTGGATGCTGACACTTTTCAATTCAAGATTTCCTTGAAAACTCAACCTTGTACAAGACGAGGCATTTTGTCTGTGGTAAGCTCGGTGTATGATCCTTTGGGTTTCCTTGCACCTGTTATTCTGCCTGCAAAAGTCATCTTGCAGGAGTTGTGCAGAAAGACATTGGGCTGGGATGATACCATACCATCTGCTTTCGAGAGGCAATGGACTCATTGGATTGTTGAGTTGGACAAGGTTGCAGAATTTCAGGTAAACAGATGTTTTAAACCTGTGGATTATGGACTGGCCAGTCATGCTTGTTTACACCACTTTGCAGATGCATGTGAAACTGGGTATGGCACAGTTTCCTATCTGAAGATGCTGAACGGCGCAGACAAGGTTCATGTGTCATTTTTGATGGGTAAGTCCAGAGTAACACCATTGAAACATGTGACCATACCACGTTTAGAACTTACAGCAGCTGTCTTGGCTGTGAAGATGGACATCATGTTAAAGAAGATGTTGCAACTTCCATTGGAGGATTCTGTTTTTTGGAGCGACAGTACAACTGTTCTCAATTACATAAAGAACGAGAACAAACGGTTCCATACATTTGTCGCTAACAGAGTGTCATTTATAAGAGACGCAACACAGCCTCAACAATGGAGGTATGTACCAACTAAAGACAATCCAGCAGACGATGCATCACGTGGCTTGAATGTGGAATCTTTTTTGAACAATGAACGGTGGCTAAAGGGGCCTAGCTTTCTATGGAAGCCAAGTGATGTACAGTTCCATACAAGTGATTCGACATCAATGGATGATGATGATCCTGAAGTAAAAAGGGAATTAAAGGTAAATGCTGTGACACTGCAAAGCGAACAAAATGCCACAAGCAAATTGATACATTACTTCTCAGATTGGAAACGTCTAAAGGTTGCAGTTGCATGGATTTTGAAACTGCAGAAACTTCTACTGCAGTTAAGTCGTAAACGAAAGGAGCTGTCTTTGGAGCATAGTGATGATGCAACCATGAATGCAAAATTGCAACATTTTAAATCATCTCTGGAACGACAGAGTTTGACTGTGGAGGATGTTTATAAGGCTGAGGTTAACATCATTCGTTTCAGTCAACAGGAACAATTTCAGGAAGAAATTGCTGCTCTTAAACATGGTAACACTGTTAAAAGAAACAGTTCTGTTTATAAACTGGATCCTATGTTGCATGATGGAGTGCTGTTAGTAGGAGGAAGACTTGGTAAGTCAGCTATGCCAAGCGAAAGAAAACATCCCATCTTGTTATCTAAAAATCAGCACGTATCACATCTCATACTCTCAGACATTCACGAACAACTGGGTCATGGTGGCAGAAATCAAATGCTTTCTAAACTGCGTTGTAAGTATTGGATAACAAATGCCAATTCTGTTTCAAGAAAGATCATTTCTAAGTGTGTCATTTGTAGACGCTTTAAGGGGAAGCTGGGTGAACAAAGGATGGCAGACCTTCCAGTGGAAAGAATCACTCCTGATTTACCACCTTTTACTAATGTAGGAGTAGATTTCTTTGGGCCCATAGAAGTAAAAAGAGGACGTGGTACAGTGAAACGCTATGGAGTGCTATTTACTTGTATGGCAAGTAGGGCAGTTCATTTGGAAATGGCATACTCACTTGATACAGACTCGTGTATCAATGCTTTACGCAGATTTATCTGTCGTCGTGGACAAGTTTCTTCTATGAGATCTGATAATGGGACTAATTTCATCAGTGCTGAGCGGGAGCTAAAAGAGGCACTCAGTGCATTGAACAAGGAGAAGATTCAACGAGCCCTGCTACAGAAGGGAGTGGACTGGAGTTTTAACCCACCTTCAAGCCCTCATTTTGGAGGAGTGTGGGAACGTTTAATTAGACTGGTGAAACAAAGTCTGTGTGTTGTCCTTCGACAACAAACATTGGATGATGAAGCCCTGCAGACTGTCTTGTGTGAAGCCGAGGCAATTCTAAATGATCGACCCATCTCTAATATCTCCAACGACCCTAATGATTTGGAAGCTTTAACACCTAACCACCTTCTGCTTTTGAAAGGAAACCCTGCACTGCCTCCTGGTTTGTTTGAAAGGTCTGATTCATATGCCAAACGAAGATGGAGACAAGTGCAATATATTTCAGACCTCTTCTGGAAAAGATGGGTACGCGAATACCTACCATTGTTGCAGAAAAGACAAAAATGGAACAAGGAACATAGAAATCTTACTGTTGGCGACATTGTGATCATTGCAGATTCTACAGCACCACGTGGATCATGGGTTCTGGGAAGAGTGATTGAGACTTTTCCAGACAGTAGAGGTTTAGTTCGATCTGTAAAAGTTCAAACCAAATGCAACATCTTGGAACGTTCAATTAGTAAGCTTTGCCTTCTTCAAGAATCAACATAGGAAAATTATGATATAACCAGTTAAACAGGTGTTTAAACTGAGGTTGTTTATTTGCATGCATGTATATTTGATACCATTTTGAGTTCATGTGTAAGGCTCCATATTGTATGAATTTGTAATTGTTATGCCATTTTGTCATAAACAATTAAGGGGCCGGTATGTAGGAGCCATACATTGTATATTGGCGATTGGCCACAAGGTGTCAGTACGACACTATATAACTGTGGCTTCACTGCATGGAGGAAGACAGTGTTGGTAGGAAGCACACAGTTTTTGACCGTAACGTATTGTATCATCTCGTAATTGAAGGTAACAGAGAAGTGTGCTTTTAGATAAAGGAAAGTGATTGAGTAATTCTGTTGATTGGAAGTTGATTGGACAATAAATATGTTTTTATTTGCATCTATTTGCTTACGGACTCTGACTTTTTACGCGTTAAAAACTTGCTCACTCTACCAACAATAGCGGCATTGGTAAGCCGCTACATTGCGTTTCCATTTAAGCATTATTGTACGTAATATTTCAAAATGCACATTAAAATAGGTGTAAGGAAACGCAGTATGACTGGAGTCACGATGATGTGTCAGAATCTGCAGCAGTGCTGGAGGTGTGTGTGTGTGTTTGTGTGTGTGTCAGTCGCAGCAGCATCTGCGTCCACATGCTAAGCTCAGTCTGACCTGATTCTTCATGGCTCCGAGAAATCAGCACAGCCTCACACTCCACCAAATGAAGGCGCATCCAAAATGTCATGCTTTTACTATGTGTATTTTTTTAATAAAAAGTGAATTCACTCTAAAAATCCTAAAAGAAAATGAGTACACTGTAAAGGGGATCTCTTATGCCCATTTTAACAAGCTGTTAAACATGTCTCTGCTGTCTCTAGAGTGTGTGTGTTTAAGTTTTAGCTGAGAATACACACAGGTAATGTTCTCCAGATCTCTGAAACTGACCTGTTCAGGCTTTGATCCTAATTGTGGTGTTTTGGTGACTGTCGCTTTAAATGCAAATGAGATTGTGCTCTTTTCAGAAGAGGGTGGAGCTACAGACTTTTGTGTGTCAGCATAGTGGCAGACTAGTGCTGGTCAGGTGTGTGTGTGCTTCAGTGTGTGTGTGTGCTTGATGCTTTTGTCAGTCTATGTCGCTCCTGTTCATCTAAAACTCCACATCTATAATCCTCTTAGTCTATGCTGACATTATCTTCAGCAGCTCAAACACTCTAATGGCTAATGGACAGACGGCTGCTTCTCACTCAGGGCTGCTGTTTATGCTAATGAGATGGAGAGATGGACACTAGTGGGCGGGGCTTTCCCCCTCTGATGACACGTACTAAGGGAGAATGTCAATCACAGTGTTTCACACACTGCTGCCTGTTTTTAACCCCTTATTAAAGTGAGTTATTCATAATAGGTTTATTTTTGCTAGCTCTAATTGTTATTCTTAAAGTCAATAATTCATCTGTCCAAGTTAATCCACTGAAGAAAAAAGTGTGTTTTGGTAATCTTCAATCAAAGTCTGAGCATCCTGCATTTGCATTGGCTCCCTCTCTGATGATGTCAGCTTTATGCTACTGACAATATTCTTAGCCACGCCCCTCTTACGTCAGTTTGCTATGAGGAAATGATGTACCAAAAAAAACCCCCCTCCCCCACTCAATATTTTTTTTCAGCTGTACATTTTTAGCACAAACTGAATCTGTGAAAAAAATTAGCATATACATCTTCCCGGCATGCAAAAATGTGTGTAAAAGGTGTGAGATGACACTTAAGATGATGAATAAAGATGAAAGCTAATGTATTCGGCTTTAAAGGTGCTTATATAAAACACCCTCCACTGTTAAAATTAGCACTAGGTTGTAAACGCATGCACATAATGAGTTTGTTACTAGAACAAGATGTTTCTTGTTGCTCCAGTTATTGCACATGAAAAAAAAAATACTATATAGCAAAAACAATAGTGTTTTGGTACCACACTGGAGTAAAGTACTTGAATTAATCTGCTGTGGTGATTCTACAGTCGCTATGGTAACACAAATACTACAGTAACTGATGTGTTGTGGTGATTCTATAGTTGCTATGGTAACACAAAAACTACAGTAATTGATCTGTTGTTGCAATTCTACAGTCGCTATGGCAACACAACAACTACAGTAATTGATGTGTCATGGTTATTCTACAGTCGCTATGGTTACACAAGAACTACAGTAATTGATCTGCTGTGGTGATTCTACAGTTGCTATGGTAACAACCACTAGAGTAATTGATCTGTTGTGGTGATTCTAAAGTTGCTATGGTACCACAAAAACTGCAGTAATTGATCTGTTGTTGCAATTCTACAGTTGCTATGGTAACACAACAACTATGGTAATTGATCTGCTGTGGTGATTCTACAGTTGCTATGGTAACACAACAACTATGGTAATTGATCTGCTGTGGTGATTCTACAGTTGCTATGGTAACACAACAATTACAGTAATTAATTGAAATTGAAACTCTAGTGTTTACTATAATTCACTATAGTATTTGTTCTGTGGGATCAGATGTCATTCCGTCTAAATCACCTGTTTCCCTGTAAGTGCTGCATGAATTATTGAGCAGACTGCTGTATAGTGTCGAGGACTGCATCATGTTTCTCCATCAGCAGTGATGCGTCCTCCTCTTCATCTGACAGCTCTTAGATGTTCCTGCTTTACACACAGAAAAGGCAGGAAAACGCACTGAATGCATCGCCATGGCAACAGCACTGGCAGTACAGTGGGACTGTGTTGAGCATTGTGGAGCTGGAGAAGAAGAGCTGGAGTCCAGACGCTTCTCTGAGTTCAGATTCAGACATCAGTCCCTCAGCTCTGTTATATCATCATCATCTTCATCCTCCTCCTCCGCCTCATCATCATCTTCATCCATATCCTCAACTTTATTATCATCATCATCTTCATCCTACTCCTCATCCTCATCATCTTTATCCTCAACTATATTATCACCATCGTCATCATCATCATCATCATCATCATCCTCATTTTCATCATCCTCCTCCTCAACTTTATCATCTCTATCTTCATCATCATTTTCATCATCTTCATCATCATCATCATCATCTTAATCAACATCATAATTTTCATCATCCTCGACCTCATCATCATCATCTCTATCTTCATCATTTTCATCATCTTCATCATCGTCATCATCATCTTCAACATCATCATCATCATCATCATCATCATCATCATCATCTTCATCATCATCATCATCATCATCATCATCATCATCATCATCATCATCATCATCTTCATCATCATCATCATCATTATCATCATTATCTTCATCATCATCATCATCTTCATCATCTTCATCATCATCATCTTCATCATCATCATTATCATTATCTTCATCATCATTATCTTCATCATCATCATTTTCATCATCATCTTCATCATCTTCATCATCATCATCATTTTCATCATCATCTTCATCATCATTACCATCATCATCTTCATCATCATCTTCTTCATCATCATCTTCATCATCTTCATCATCATCATCTTCATCATCATCTTCATCATCATCATCTTCATCATCATCATTATCTTCATCATCATCTTCATCATCATCTTCATCATCATCATCATCATTATCTTCATCATCATCATCATCATCTTCATTATCATCTTCATCATCTTCATCATCTTCATCATCATCTTCATCATCATCTTCATCATCTTCATCATCATCTTCATTATCATCATCATCATCATCATTATCATCATCATCATCATCATCATCATCATCATCTTCATCATCATCATCATCATCATCATCATCATCATTATCTTCATCGTCATCATCATCATCATCTTCATCATCATCTTCATCATCATCATCATCATCTTCATCATCATTATCTTCATCATCATTATCTTCATCATCATCATTTTCATCATCATCTTCATCATCTTCATCATCATCATCATTTTCATCATCATCTTCATCATCTTCATCATCATCATCTTCATCATCATCATCTTCATCATCATCATCTTCATCATCATTATCATCATCATCATCTTCATCATCATTATCTTCATCATCATCATCATCATCATCATCATCATCTTCATCATCATCTTCATCATCTTCATCATCTTCTTCATCATCATCATCAATTATGATCATCATCATAATTTTCATCATCATCATCAAATAATGCATATTTTGCTGTGCACATGTTGTCAGACTGGGTTTGTGACATTTCAGCACATCTAGCCATGAATGAATGAATGAATGAATGAATGAATGAATGAATGAATGAATGAATGAATGAATGTAGTAGCTGTCATTGCTGAATGAACACTTGTCATAATCATCTGTCTCATCATTACTGCTAAATTTAACATCCGAACTTGGAGTCATTTACTGCTCTCTAGTGGCTGACAGTGAAAACAGCATCTTCATTCATTCACCGGCAACTTATCCAGCATATGTTTTATGCAGCGGATGCCCTTCCAGCTGCAACCCAGCACTGGGAAACATCCATACACACTCATTCACACTCACTCACAGTGGATAATTTACCCAATTCACCTGTACCCCATGTCTTTGGACTGTGAGGGAAACCGGAGCACCAGAGGAAACCCACATTTAGAGCATCATTATGAGCATTTTACATTATAACTAAAGTGGTTAAAATGATGGATCTGCGAAAGAGAAGCTACGGATTTTGGGAAACACTCATCAATACATCGTTCTTTTCCCAAATGCCCGATGCATCCTACTATGATAGTTTAGCTGCGAGTTACGTCGTTGTTTGGGAAATGCACCCCAGTCTGGTTTTAGAGGGGGTTTGGCCATTTCCAGCCTGGTCTTAGCTGAAGCCCGGCCAAAACCAGCTATGTTCAGCTTAAACCAGGCTGATCACGCTGGTTATCTCTCAGCCTGACCAACTAAGACCAGGCTGGAAATGGCCAAAACCCCTCTAAAACCAGACCGGTCTGTGCTGTTTTTTTCAGCAGGGTATTTTGGATAAGTGGGCGGTTCATTCCGCTGTGGCGACCCCGGATCAATAAAGGGACTAAGCCGACAAGAAAATGAATGAATGAAATCAAATGTTTACCATTTCCTCCAGACCGCGTGCTGGCGCCCGTGAGCTGCCCTGTGTAAATAAGCCACCGAATGCACAGCCACACGATGCAGCTGTCATTGAGAAATATCTGCTGCAAGCATCTTTAAAATTACCATTATTATTAGCGTTAATCATCTACGCTATCCCACATGCTGTATGAGATTCATACACCGAGTGTCTCCGGGCTCTGAGAAATGTAAACATGTGTTGATGTGCGGCTGAATGTTGAGGTAAAGTAGTTGTACATGCGCTGATCTCTGAACAGTGTCCGCTTGTGACTCGCTCTCTGTATTGTTTATTACGCTACTTTCAATGTTGGGTCTGAAATGGCGTATACATATGACTTCAGAACAACATCAGCTCTATTTAATGCTAATGAATGATAGTATGATTTCACTATTTAGAATTTTCACTTAATTAAAAATTATGTTATTAACGAGAAAGTCCAAAGATGTGAATATAAATGCACCTTTACCCCAATCACCAGCTTCATCAATGTTAACCATGCTTTTACTGTAGTAAAACTGCTGAAATGGCATGATTCTACTAGACTTGAGTTTAATTTGTACACTATACACAACTTGTGTCATTTTAAAGCAGATTTCCAATAATGTAATTGTTATTTTGCTTTAAATACCCACATGAAAACACTATGGAAGTTTATAAAACAGTGATTTATTCTGTATATATTTCAGTATTCTCCTGGATCCTCCAGAAATGAGTCTACCAGCTCTGCAGAACAGTGCGGTTTTCTACCGGAGGATCATCAACCGTTTCCCGCAGGACTTCAGCCTGGCCTTCGCTTATGGATCTGCAGTTTTCAGGCAGACCGGCAGCTCTCAAGGCCACATGGTGGTAAGACGATCTCCACAACTATAGAAAGTGTCATAATGATCTGAACAAACATTGACAGAATAATAAACAACTGAATAAATACTGTGGTAATGTATAGTGTTTTAGTATTTGAACTGTGTTGAGGTAGTTCTGTAGTTGCAATAGAAACACAACAGCCATCGTACTGTAAACAAACGACACGATACAGTAGTTTTCTACAACTGTATTCGACTACAACAAAACTAAAGTATACCCCTGCTGAAAAATCCAGCTTAAACCAGCATAGGCTGGTTGGCTGGTTTTAGCTGGTTGACCAGCCTGGTTTTAGATGGGTTTTGGCCATTTCCTGCCTGATCTTAGAAGGACAAGTTGGGAGATGACCAGCTAAAACCAGCTTGACCAGCCTAGCCAGGCTGGGAGCCCAGCCAAAACCAGTTATGTCCAGCTTAAACCAGGATGGTCTAGCTGGTTTTAGCTGGTCAATTTCCAGCCTGACCAGCTAAGACCAGGCTGAAAATGACTGAAAACCAGCCTGGAAGTGGCCAAAAACCTTCTAAAACCAGGCTGGTCATCCAGCTAAAACCAGTCAAGCAGCCTATGCTGGTTTAAGCTGGATTTTTCAGCAGGGACTACAGCATTTATTAAAGTTTATCAGTGAATATCATTAACACATTGTTG
This sequence comes from Danio rerio, assembly GCF_052040795.2. NCBI lineage: Eukaryota > Metazoa > Chordata > Actinopteri > Cypriniformes > Danionidae > Danio > Danio rerio. The sequence continues at coordinate 796,385 of NC_141031.1, forward strand.
TAAATAATAGTAAAATATACAGTATAAATGCACTTTATCATGGTGTGGTTCAAAAGCACTATATTATTTACGGTAACTTACAGAACTTACAAATTATTAAAGATTATCAAAACTTTTTAGTGGATTAACCTCCAGATGAATTGATTAGCTGGAGAGTAACGATGTGCACTTGGAAAGTAAACACTGTTCGTTTAAATTACTCTCGTTCCTGAAGCTCCTCTGCAGTGCTTGTGTCTGCTGTGTTTCAGAAGAACATGCTGGACTTTGTGTTTGCGGTGGACGATCCCGTGACGTGGCACACCATGAACCTGATAGAGAACAGGAAGCACTACTCCTTCCTCCGCTTTCTGGGGCCCAAACAGATCAGCAGCATCCAGAGCGACTACGGAGCCGGAGTTTACTTCAACACACTGGTGCCTGCTGAAGATCGGGTACGAGTGCCTCTTTAATACCTTTATAATAGGGGTGTAATGGATCACGTTATGGCTTTTGAGGCATTTGTCGGATCGGAAAAAAAGGATGGAGACAAATGTAATTTGCTTAGAACTTACGGCTATGCGTGCAAACAGCTTAGGAGCAGTATAAATCAGGCTTAAAGGGAAAGGAATAAAGTATTTCAGCTTATTTTAGGGCAGTAATCACAATATTGACTAACCATGATGCTTTTATGCAAGGTTATCATACTGTTAGAATCTTAAGATCTGTAGTTGATATTGTTATAATTGTAATATTTATTAATATTGTAATTATTCATGATTTGCGAAGTCATACAGCTCCAGGTAACTCTAAACAATGACTGCTAGTGTCTCCTTTGACTTTTGACAACACAAACACTGATGTCTCATCAACGTTGGCCCTGCCTCTGCTTTCATTTGTTTATTGTGTTGTGCTTTTGCAGTTGATCAAGTACGGTGTGATCAGCACAGATGCTCTGATCGATGATTTACTCCACTGGAAAACGCTGTATGTTGCTGGACGATTACACAAACCTGTGAGTGTCTGAACACACTGTTGCACTTACACACACGATCCACAGGATGGCAGTCCACAAACACACGATCCTCCTCTTCTGCACTGTTTTTCTCCCTCTAACCACTGCTGACTGCTATTTACAGCTTATATTTTTATCTCGTATTTCTTTCCTGATAAAATATTTAAAATTAAACAATATTTATATACATGGATTAAAATAGTGTGATTGTATTCATGTGACTTTTAGAAATGCATGTGCCCTTTTGAAATAATGAAGATACTATAGTTAGTAAGTACTTCAGTGTTTTTATTTAGTCTGTACTATAGCAAAGTGTATTATACTTTATATATATTATAGTGTTTACAACTCTTTGTTAATGAATGCTCCAGCATAAGGTAGTATTAATAATAGTGAACTGATAACCGGTAATAAATACTCTAGTAAACTTTAGTTTTTACTACAGTAAACTGTGGTGTATTGTAGTATAATATACTCTATAGTTGTACCAAACAACAGTATTGGGTCAATTACTATAATTGTTGTAATTAATATAGCAACTGTAGAATCATCACAAAAGATTGATTCGAGGATTTTACTATAGTATGGTTCAATAACACTATATTATTTACCGTTAATTACTACAGTATTTGTTTCATGTGGGTTTGAAGGTCATTTATTTAACATTAAACTTGTTTTACGGTATAGTATAGTATAATATGGGTAGTATAGTAGGGGTAGTATAGCATAGTATAGTATGGAGAGTATAGTATAGTATGGGTAGTACAGTATGGGTAGTATAGTATTGTAAGTATAGTATATTATGGGAAGTATAGTATAGCATGGGGAGTATAGTAAGGGAAGTATAGTATAGTATAGCATGGGGGGTATAGTATAGTATAGTATAGGGGAGTGTAGTATAGTATTGGGAATTATAGTAGAGTGTAGTATAGGGCAGTATAGTATTGTATGGGGTTGTAATATAGTATAGGGTGTAGAGTATAGTATAGGGCAGTATAGTATAACACAGTATAGTATGGGGGAGTGTAGTATAGTAAGGTATAGGGCAGTATTGGAGCGTGTAGTATAGTATGAGGAGTATAGTAAAGTATAGGGAATTATAGTATACAAAAGTGTAGTATATTATTGGGGAGTATAGTATAGGGGAGTACAGCATAGGGGAGTATAAATTGTATAGGGCAGTGAACTAAAAACAGTATAGTATAGGGGAGTGCTGTATAGTATAGGGCATTATAGTATAGGACAGTGTAGTATAGTATAGGGAAGAATAAATAGTATAGGGCAGTGTGGTATAGTAGAGTATAGTATAGGGAAGTTTAGTATAGTAAAGTATAGGGCAGTATAGTAAAGGGAAGTGTAGTTTAGTATAGCATAGGGCAGCATAGTATTGGGGAGTATAGTATAGCATCGTATTGTAAAGTATAGGGGGGTTTAAATAGTATAGGGCAGTATAGTATAATAGAGTATAGTATAAGGAAGTATAGGGGCGTATAGTATAGCATAGTATAATATAGCATAGTATAGGGGAGTATAGTATAGTACTATGCGTGTATAGAAGCACATGTTCTGTCTTAAATGATCTATATCTAAAAATGAGATCAAGTGATTTCCCCTTTGTACATGCAGGTGCTGGAGCTCATCACTGATTGGATGAATCTGTTGTGTTTATTGAGCAGATGTGATTTTTGGGCTGTCAGTGAATTGATTGATACTGGACACTAACAGTCCTCTGCAGTGTTCAGACTCAGGCTACAGTGTTGTTGCTGTTCCTGCAGGTTCGAATCCTGCTGCAGAGTGAGAATGGGAATCTGCGCTCGGCTCTTCTGGGGAACCTGAAGAGTGCTGTGATCGCTTCATTCCTCATGCTGCCAGAGAGCTTCTCTGAGGAAGAGCTGTACCTCCAGATAGCAGGACTCTCCTACTCTGGTCTGTGTGTGTGTGTGTGTGTGTGTGTGTGTGCGCGCGTACGTGTTTTTGTGACATATCAGGACACAAATCTGTATAATGACATGGGTATGACACAGGTATTGCAAAAAGGAGGTGAAATAAGAAGACATTTGTGACGTCCTCATTTCTCAAAATGCTTATAAATCCTTCAGAATGAGTTTAATCAGAGAGTAAAGAGGCACACAGTCTCCTGTAATGGTTGGGTTTTGGGGTGGGGTGGGGTGAGGGCAATACAATATACGGTTTGGACAGTATAAAATGAATGGAAACCTATGTAATGTCCCCACTTGTGTGTGTGGTTAATGAACTATATGCACGGCAAGTGTGTTTAGAAAAAAATGCTTTTAAACCTGTAACCATTGATTCAATTGTTTTACTGAAAAACTCTCTTTATTTTGGCTCATTTCTTCTGAAAACAAGACTATATTTTTTGCTTATGTCGAAAATGCTTCTTGATTTAAGAGTTTTTTTAAAATATTTTTGTACTAAAACGAGACAAAACCTCCAAGTAAGAAAACATTATTGTCACAGCAGCTGAATGTACTCTGTCTCTCTGCTTTGTCACTGCAGGTGATTTCAGGATGGTGTTTGGAGAGGATAAATCCAAGGTCTCCAACATTGTAAAAGACAACATGCAGCATTTCCGTCAGTTATATAACCGTATTCTGCAGGAGTGCCCGCAGGTGGTGTACAAGCCTCAGCAGGGCCGGCTGGAGGTGAGGCTGTACACACACAGATTTAGCTCTCAGTAAGGTTGTGTCTGCTGCTCACCCCAGTTCTCTGTTCACACAACTTAGTAAGGTGCCCTGTAAAGAAAATGTAGGCATAGTGGAATAATCAGAGATCAGTATATGGAAATGGCCAACCATGAGCATCAGACAACAATGTTTTCTCAATGTCATGTAAATTACACAAGTGTAAAACCCCGGTGGACAAAAGGCCAATCAGATCACAAAGCAGACTGTTGCGTGACTCACAGGACACGCCCTCATCATTTGCATGTAAGTCATCTGGAGAACACAGACTGATCTGTAGCTCTGGGATCATTAATGTGAACACTTCAGGCTGTGTTTGATGAGCCTCAGCATTTCCTAATGAGACGACACTGATCATTTTGCTGCCTGAGTTATTTATAAGTTAATTGTAAGGCTTGCTGAAGAACTTCTGAGAGATTTCAGCTGCTGTCTGGGCTTTCACTGCTGAACTACACCTCCCTTTCCTCATGTGTTCAATACTTTTTCCCTGAATCATTTCATTTTATTACACAGAACTTCATTTGTAAACTAATTAGATTTCTTTTGTTTTCATATATGAAATTATTTTCATTTTTATTGTTGTTATCAACATCCGGGGAAAATTTTAATTCAACAGCACCTTTAGAAATATGTTTTCTGAGAAAAATAGTGACGTGTTCAATACGCATTTCCCCACTCTATTAACTATCTATCTGGGGCTTTTATTTTGAAATAGGGAGATGCACGTTGTTATTGAGCAATGACTGCATGACACATGTTTAAACTCTCGTCAGGACACAAAATGCAGGATATACAGATTAAACAGTTATTCAGCTTCACCCCGAAAGGAATAATATATTTTTATTTCAGCATGTTTACATGAACACCAATACTCTGATTTTAATACGATTAAGACAATACTCGACCATCTATCGTTCTATATTTTTATCTATTGTTCTGCCGTTATTTCTATCTATCATTCCATCCATCCATCTATCCATCGTTCTATCCATCCATCGTTCTATCTATCTATCTATCTATCTATCTATCTATCTATCTATCTATCTATCTATCTATCTATCTATCTATCTATCTATCTATCTGCCGTTCTTTATATCTATCATTCTATCTATCTATCTATCTATCTATCTATCTATCTATCTATCTATCTATCTATCTATCTATCTATCTATCTATCTATCTATCTATCTATCTCTATCTATCTATCTATCTATCTATCTATCTATCTATCTATCTATCTATCTATCTATCTATCAATCGTTCTATCTATCTATCTATCTATCTATCTATCTATCTATCTATCTATCTATCTATCTATCTATCTATCTATCTATCTATCTATCTATCTATCTATCTATCTATCGTTCTATCTATCGTTCTATCTATCGTTCTATCGTTCTATTTATCAATCTGCCGTTCTTTATATCTATCATTCTATCCATTTGTCCATCCATCCATCCATCGTTCTATCTATCTATCTATCTATCTATCTATCTATCTATCTATCTATCTATCTATCTATCTATCTATCTATCTATCTATCTATCTATCTATCTATCTATCTATCTATCTATCTATCGTTCTATCTATCGTTCTATCTATCGTTCTATCTATCAATCTGCCGTTCTTTATATCCATCATTCTATCCATCCATCCATCGTTCTATCTATCTATCTATCTATCTATCTATCTATCTATCTATCTATCTATCTATCTATCTATCTATCTATCTATCTATCTATCTATCTATCTATCTATCTATCTATCTATCTATCTATCAATCGTTCTATCTATCTATCTATCTATCTATCTATCTATCTATCTATCTATCTATCTATCTATCTATCTATCTATCTATCTATCTATCTATCTATCTATCGTTCTATCTATCTATCTATCGTTCTATCTATCGTTCTATCGTTCTATTTATCAATCTGCCGTTCTTTATATCTATCATTCTATCCATTTGTCCATCCATCCATCATTCTATCCATCCATCCATCCATCGTTCTATCTATCTATCTATCTATCTATCTATCTATCTATCTATCTATCTATCTATCTATCTATCTATCTATCTATCTATCTATCTATCTATCTATCTATCTATCAATCTGCCGTTCTTTATATCTATCATTCTATCCATCCATCCATCCATCCATCCATCCATCCATCCATCTATCTATCTATCGTTCTATCGTTCTATCTATCTATCGTTCTATCGTTCTATCTATCAATCTGCCGTTCTTTATATCTATCATTCTATCCATTTGTCCATCCATCCATCATTCTATCCATCCATCCATCCATCCATCGTTCTATCTATCTATCTATCTATCTATCTATCTATCTATCTATCTATCTATCTATCTATCTATCTATCTATCTATCTATCTATCTATCTATCTATCTATCGTTCTATCGTTCTATCGTTCTGCCGTTCTTTATATCTATCATTCCATCCATCCATCCATCCATCCAATCGATCTGTCTGTCTGTCTGTCTGTCTGTCCGTCCGTCCGTCCGTCTATATCTATCTATCTTGCTGTGATGAGGAGGAGGAAATAAGGAGAGCCAGTGGAAAGGCAAAGGAGAGAGAGGTCATCATTTGGTGCAGGCATCATTCTTATCTGTCTATACTGAAGCCATATATTGTGCAGCCCTAGTAAATGCTTTTCAGTGGACGGTCAAATGGATTATGTGGTGCAAACAAAAGAAAATCATCAAGTGAATATATCAGAAGTCACAAATCTCTCAGACGCCAATAAGATTTCTCAAGAACAGATAATCCTAAAAACAAAAGAGAGAAGAGAAACTCCTCCGCCTGCAGGTGTGATCTGTGCACTAAACACCGCCTGTGTACAGGGGAGAAAGTGACAGACTGTCAAACACACGTCCATCAGCAGCCAATGATCTCCTCAGTCCTGCAGTTTATCAGCAGCAGCAACAAGAACTGCACAAAAAAAAGCTTTTCTTAGAGTTTTTGTCTACTTTTTAGTCCAAATATCTACAACATCGTAAATCAAGAAGCGTTTTCTAGACGTGTACAAACGACTGTCTTGCTTTCAGTAATAATGTCAAAATTAAATGAGAATAATATTGTTAGTTTTTTATGCCAAATCTGGGTTAATTCCATGTGAACAGCTCCTTTAGAAATGTGGTGACGTGTTCAATACTGATTTCGCCCGCTGTATGCAGTACACCACACTTTACTATAGTGTTTTTCTTGATGTGGGAGATTTCCAATAGATGTGTTTCCCTGTTGATCAGGTGGACAAAAGCCCCGAGGGTCAGTTCACGCAGCTGATGGCTCTCCCGCGCACGCTTCAGCAGCAGATCACACGCTTGGTGGATCGGCCGGGGAAAAACCGAGACGTGGAGGAGATTCTGCTGCAGGTGGCGCAAGATCCAGACTGCGGATCCGTCGTACAGCAGGGTGAGTTCTGCTTTATATACAGCGCTCAGCGTAAATAAACACACACCCTTTAGTGAAATAAAATGTTTTTATCCATTTCTAACTGAATAGAAATGTTAAAAAATGCAGGTTAACTGTGTTTATATATAATGTCTGCTCTATAAACAACTCCTTGAAGTGCTTCGAGATAGAGACCTGCGCGGGACTAAATTTTGAATCCCGCTCCCGCCCGCACCCGCCAGGTTTTAGCCCAAACCCGACCGCTCCCGCTTTTATTGAGCATTTGTTGTCCCGCTGCCCGCCCCGCCCCATTTTCTACCTGCCGCACCCGATCCTGCTAAAGAGCGGGGGGGAGAACAAAACCGAAAATCACCCAGCTATACAGTCCAGACCATTGGTCCAGACAGCCCATAACAAGCTGTCTGTATAAACACACACACAGCACCAAGCACACACACACACAAAGCTCTCTCTCTCATTTGCGCGCACTAACACACACACACATAAGCACCAAGCACACACACAGGAAAAGCTCTCTCTCTCTCTCTCATTCGCGCACACGTGCACTAACACACACACACACACACACAGCAGCAAACAAGCTAAACACAGCATTGCGCTATTTCATTTACACACATACATACGCGTGCTAGCTTGGGAGTCGGGAACGATATTGCTAGACAGCCCGCTCCCGTCCCAAATTAAACCCGTTACCGACCGCTCCCGCGATTTATTCGGAAATTTATTCCCGCGCCGCAAAATGCAGACCTCTACTTTGAGATGTGCACTTTTTATTCGATGTTTGACGTAATCTCAACTGAAAAATGAAGTGAGGGTGGGACATAAGGTAGCCACTCCCCTTTTTAAAGCAGCCAATAGTGTTTTGTTTTTATCATCGCTTTGCCAGTGAGAGTGGTTGAGCTTAAGCGCATCAAATGTGACGCATCTTAAAGGGGGCGGGGCATATCAAACACTAGAGAGCATTTGATTGGTCCGAAGATTCATTTCACTGGACCTTTACCTTTGCTGATTTGGATTGTGATGCAGTAATGTGCAGCTTCTGTTAAACTGAGCTGAAACAATAGCGCTGTACAAGTAAACATACATTGAATTGAGACTGTGCTGGAGTGAAGTGCGTGAAATAAAGCATGCTGTGTGCTGAATGAAGGAGTGTGTGTGTGTGTTTGTGTGGACTGGTCAAACAGGCTGGCTGAGTGTTGAGCGGTGTTGAGTTTCTCCATCAGCCTCACCCTCATGGCTCATTGTCGTAATAACCGCCACTGCGTTTCACACAAACACCTGTGTGTGTGTGTGTGTGTGTGTGTGTGAATGTGTTAATGCGAGTGTGTGCCATTGTTTGAATATGTGTCTGTGTGTGTGTGTTTATGTCCTGCACTTCACCTTTATCCAGCAGTAATATCTCACTTTCAGCATTAGACTGATGTTGATGTTTGCATTTATTTCACTGTGACTGCAGGAAAGAGCTTATAAATGTAATGTACGCCTGCAAATGAATCACTTTTCTCTCTCACTAATAAAACAGATTTCTGATATGCTGGACACTGTTCACAATGCATTGCATAATTTAGTCAATACTTTGCAAAAAAGGCTTTACTACTGAAATTTTTTCTCCTGTTTTTAGTCAAAGTATCTAAAAATTCGTAAATTAGGAAGCATTTTCCAGACAAGAAAAACATATAGTGTTGTTTTCAGATATAATGAGTCAAAATGAAGTGAGTTTATCATTAAAACGAGCAAAATAATCTGCCATTAGGGGAAGCAGAGTAATCTTATGTCAAAAGGAGAAGCTAGATTATTCTGCTGACCCCATTGGCAGATTATTTTGCTTGTTTTAATGATAAACTCACTTCATTTTGAATCATTTCTGAATGAATGATTTGTTGGCTGAATTGTCTCTGTTATCATTTGTAATTGTGCAGGGATTTCTTCAATTGTGAAATCCTCCAGCATCACTCAGAGTGCCAAAGGAATCGCCACCGCAGGTGAGAGAGAGAGATTTCACCCGGAGGAAACCCACGCCAACACGGGGAGAACATGCAAACTCCTCACAGAAACATCAACTGACCCAACCGGGACTCGAACCAGCGACCTTCTTGCTGTGAGGCGATCGTGCTACCCACTGCGCCACCGTGACGCCCATGCTAAAACCTAGTAACAAATCATAAAGATTTATGTGGTAAACTGAGATTTTTAATGTCATCAAATTATGCTTATGGGGCGGCACGATGGCTCAGTGGTTAGCCCTGTGGCCTCACAGCAAGAAGGTCACTGGTTTGAGTCCCAGCTGGGTCAGTTGTCTTTTATATATATATATATATATATATATATATATATATATATATATATATATATATATATATATATATATATATATATTTATACAACAGTTCTGTCTGGTTCTTAAATCTGATTGGCTGATAGGCGTGCGATATTCTGCAATATGAAAACTCCTACAGCCTCTTTACCCTTTGTGTATTACTCCGCCCACCCACAGCCAGCAAAAAGCAGAGACACTACAGATCTACAGTGTAAAGATGCTTGCTCAGCTGTTTAACTGTCAGCTTATGATTCGAATCCGGAAGGGTTTTTGAGACTCTCCATGTTTGATTTAGTTTTTATATACATCATTATGCCGTCAAACTGTTGTATAAACGCAATATCACACTCGTAGCAGTGCGATATGGCTGTATATCGGCACTGGAGGGGGCACTAAAGCACTCGGCCAACGCCACCTCCCACCAGTGCCGATATACAGCCATATCGCACTGCTACGAGTGTGATATTGCTCATATATATATATATATATATATATATATATATATATATATATATATATATATATATATATATATATATATATATATATATATATACACACACACACACACACACACACACACACACACACACACACGTGTGTATGTGTGTTAATATGACATAAAAAACTGTATTACACAGATATACTACGTTTTTTATAATATTTTTTTTAAAAATATTTATAAATTCAATGTTTTACAATCATAATTATTTAATACATACAGTGATTATATTAAACCCTGTATTTGTTTAATTACATAATAAAATTCTCAATTTTATTGATTAATTAAATATTCAGTTTATTCACAAATAATTTTTGCTGGTTTTTCAGATTTATTAAATATAACTCTGCATTATTATGTGAGATGATGACTGATGTGAAGCGTCCGTCCACAGGTCTGGTGAAAACCGTGTCATACAGCACAAAGAAGCTGCAGAAAATGTGGAGAGGCTGGAGGAGGAAACCAGCATGACTGACATTCACTTCACAATAACCGACTAACATTCAGTGTTATTTTCATATTCAGTAGCTCATATTTATTGACAATCTAATGTGAATCCATGCTGTATGTGTGAAATGCAGATAATGACTGATCCATTCATCCATCCACAAATGCAAATAAACCTTTCTAATGTTTTTAAAGCATGTGTGTTTACTTCCTCTTCTTATTTAATTGATTTCGCAGTTGTAAATAACAATTACAGAAATAAAGCAAGACGTTCACAGGATGCCAAAAACATCACTTAAAATGGATACAGCTTTTTACATTCTTCACAGCTTTAAGAGACTTCATTAAATAAAGATGTTCCTTAATAAAATGCTAATTAAGGAGGGGGTTTTTCAGTTTAAGTTTTTTATTTCAAATTAAAATTCTGAAGAAAAAAGGTTTTCACTTACAAAACCTGCTTTTGTGAATGTGAAGCTTCGTGACTGTTGCAAGCAGACTGTTTACTTCCGCTTCACGTTGTACCTGTTGCGAGGATATGACGTCACGCATGTATTAGCATAATGTATGCTGACCTCATGGGCTGACCCTGACCAATGGGAATCGCGCTCTCTCATCACCTGCTAGGAAGAGAATTCCATCATTCCACACATTCCTGCCGCCGCGGCCGAATCCAGAACTCAATCCCGGATCCGCGCGCCGCGCTCCGGCTTCTGCTCCGCCGGACTTCGCTCTCCGGGCTGGAGACCCTTCACGGTGCGTGTGCTTTATTTCACTTCAAACTGCGTGTTTTTGAGTTTATTCATGTGTGAGAGCGATTGTGTATGAAGTTATGACTGTTACCGAGTATTTGTAAACTAAGTCTGAAGTTGATTTTATATTCGCACATTTGGACTTTCCTACTAATGTAATTTCAGAAAAGGCTCATTCTAAATAGTGAAATCATATCAGCATTCAATGACTATCAAAGTCCAGCACTGTTCACAGTCACTTCAATAGAGCTATAATGTCATTTCAGACCCAATATTCAGAATATAGAGAGACGGAGCTGACACTTTAGAGATGAGGGAATATAAAACCTACTTTACCTCAATATTCATATGCTGTGTGTATGAGAGAGCGATTGTATATGGATTTATGACTGTAACCGAGTAGTATTTGTTAAGTAAAAGTTTGTTTTATTACCGGACACTTGTTCCAGCACTACGTTACCGAGCACCGGACACTTGTAGTATGTGTGTGTGCGTGTTTTGTTTGTGAGCACATTAATAAGTAACGTTAACGGGAGATCCTTAAAAGTGAAACATTGACTTCCCTGTGTTTCTGTTAAGTATTACCTCCATAATAATAATATTAATATTAGTCATATTAATAATAACAACAAGCGCGCGCGTCCGTTAAAGGGACAGTACACCAAAAATGAATTTCTGTTGTTTGCTCACCCTTCACTTATTGATTTTTGTTCATCGTTTTTCCAATCCTTTATGACTTTTGTTTTAATGTTGAACACAAAAGATGTTTTGAATAAAGCAGAAATCAACCATCCATATATTTGTTTTTCCTACTATGAAAGTCAATGGGTTTTCAGCTTTCTCAAATCATCTTCTTAAGTCATAAAGGATTGGAAAAACGATTAACAAAATCAATAAAATCAATCATCTTTTGTGTTCAACGTAAGAACAGAAACAGTTTGGAACAACATGAGGGAGAGTAGTGAGTAAATACATGTTTGGGTGAACTGTGCCTTTAAGTAGAACGCAACGCTATTATTGACGCGTCGCGCAACAGACGCGCGTCTAGTATGTGTTTATCATATTCGTTTTGTGTTTAATACTGAGTTCAGAAACACAAAGCGTGTGTGTGTGTGTGTGTGTGTGTGTGTGTGTGTGTGTGTGTGTGTGTGTGTGTGTGTGTGTGTGTGTGTGTGTGTGTGTGTGTGTTTGAGAGACTCAGCTGTGGAAAGGAATGCCGTCTGAGGAATGTGAATGTGGGAAGCGGGACTCACGCTAGCTGCTCCACAAACTCGCATGTTTCCAGTGTTTATTCTGGGAATCCGCGACATTAACACGACACGAGCTGGATTATGGCTTCCACGCTGCTCACATATTCATCGAGATCCTGAATCAATCTGTTTTCAGACTTTTAAAGGTCCTGTGAAATTAAAATAAACTGTTATAACTTTCAGTCTGTTTATTTTAAAGTCTGCATGAAGTCAGAACTAACCATGTTGTTGTTAGTTCATTGCTAGTCTGTGCTGAACAATTCATTTGTGCATGTCATTAAGAACAAAACAGTAGTTTGTCCTTGAAATCTGAGTTTTTTTTTAGGCGACGTAGTGGCGCAGTAGGTAGTGCTGTCGCCTCACAGCAAGAAGGTCACTGGTTCGAGCCTCGGCTGGGTCAGTTGGCATTTCTGTGTGGAGTTTGCATGTTCTCCCTGTGTTCGCGTTGGTGTCCTCCAGCTGCTCCGGTTTCCCCCCCAGTCCAAACACACACAATACAGTTTCCCAGAGATGGGTTGCAGCTAGAAAGGCATCCGCTGCGTAAAACATGTGCTGGATAAGTTGGCGGTTCATTCCGCTGTGACGACCCTGGATTAATAAAGGGACTAAGCCACAAAGAAAATGAATGAAAGTTAGTTTAAAGGGTATCTACAGGGCAATTACCAACCTACATCACGCATGACGTCTTGACATTGATTTTTTTCACATCACCTAATACTTCAGTTTCCTATCAAATCTTCTGACCAATCAAATGCTCTCTGATGTCTGACACGCCCCGCCCCCTTCTTCTCATCGGCTTTTCATTTGATGTGCCTGAGCTCACCCACCCTCATTGGCAGAGCAGTGGGGAAACAAAATATTGATTGCTTTTTTTATGGGAGGAGCTACTTTATGTCCCGCCTTCTCTTTACGTTTAATTGAGAATGCGTCAAACATTGAATAAAAGTGTGTGTGATATCAAAACGTACAATGTTTATTTTGCTAACAGACGTTGTTATTCTTTAGGTGAATGATTTATTTGTGCAATTTAGCCCACTGGAAAAAAAAAGTTTGTTTAGGTAATACTGAGATAAGTCTCGGCGATGCTTTAATATGTTGTTTTAATTGAGCTCATTCCCACCGAATGCGTCTTAGCTCCTAAAAACGCAAAACACAGTGCTCAGGAATGGGTTATAAAAAAAATCACAGCATAACGTGAGGTCAGTGTGATGCGATATTATGAACATGATTTAATAACAAACTCATCAGAAATGGCAAAACAATATGCTATAATATTATATAACTCTGCATATTCTGGACACAGCCACAATGAGCGTCTCCTCCGCCATGCCAACTTTCTGCCATAAACAGAAGTTCACAATGGTTGCCCCGCCTCTGAGCTCCTCTGATTGGTCCACATGATTTCTGCAGGAGGATAATGAAGACTACAACTCCCATGATTCCACACAATTAAACTACACATTTGTTTGTTGTGAACACGCGCCCTCTAGTGGACATAATTACACATTGCGCCTTTAGCTTTCTGATTGTTTTGCTCTTGTGCGCAGGGTCTGGTCCAGCATGGAAACGCCTTTGGATGTTTTGTCAAGAGCAGCATCTTTAGTGCATCAAGATGACGAGAAGCGTGAGTTTTCTGCTTTATTTTCTTGCATTTCTGTTGGTCATACAGTAGATTATGATGGGTTCGATTCACTGTGAGTGTGTTGATAAAATTCGGTACTTCAAATGCATTCATGCAATGTAAGTGTCTGTGGATTGAAGTGTATGGCAAATCTATACGGGGTGAAAGACAAAACAGAGTAATAAAGCATCCACACAGTCAGTGTCTTTCAAATCTTGTCTGGTGTATTTAGAGCAAGAAGCTTTTGTAGGATCACAATTAGGCCCCAAAATACTCGTACTGTAATTTGACTTGTTGGTATTTTACAGATGTCTTTCAAACCATTACATTTAACTTATTTGTCTGCTAGTATGTGTTCATGTTTTTATATTAACAATTAAAAAGTAGATGTACAGGTCAGAATCTGTTTGCTGTTTCAAGGCAAAATTATTAGCTATCCTCTGATTTTATTTATTTATTTATTTATTTGTTTGTTTTTTGTTTGTTTAATTGCTTGTTTGTTAATTTAATTAATTGTTTATTTATTTATTTATTTATTTGTTTGTTTGTTTGTTTATTTGTTTGTTTATTTGTTTGCTTTATTTATTTATTTATTTGTTTTTTGTTTATTTATTTGCTTGTGTGTTTATTTAATTAATTGTTTATTTATTTATTTATTTGTTTATTTATTTGCTTGTTTGTTTGTTTATTTGTTTATTTATTTGTTTATTTATTTGCTTGTTTGTTTGTTTATTTATTTGCTTTATTTATTTATTTATTTATTTATTTATTTATTTATTTGTTTGTTTGTTTATTTATTCGCTTTATTTATTTATTTGTTTTTTTTTGTTTGTTTATTTGCTTGTGTGTTTATTTAATTAATTGTTTATTTTTTTATTTGTTTGTTTGTTTATTTATTTGCTTTATCTATTTATTTACTTATTTATTTATTTGCTTGTTCGTTTAATTGTTTATTTATTTGCTTGTTTCTTTGTTTATTTGTTTATTTATTTGCTTTATTTATTTGCTTGCTTGTTTGTTTATTTGTTATTTATTTGCTTGTTTGTTTTTATTTATTTATTTGCTTGCTTGTTTGTTTATTTATTTGTTTATTTGTTTGTTTTGGCAGTGCATGTTTTGGTGCATGCTTCACTTGCAATTAGCATGCTTTCTATGTCAATACAAGTGTCAATCTCATTGGACGCCTCACAAATCTAAATAAATCAAACTCTGCAGTATCTCTTCTACATTAGTTCGTCTGCACTGACTGATCTCAGAACTGTTGGTGAGTTTGCATAAGGCAGTGTTTGTTGAGTCTTTGATCATTTACATGAGAAATGCCCTTCGGCGCAGCTGTGTTCAGCGTAATGCACTGATACATGATCACAGCGAGAGCCTTACCAAACAATAAAACACCGCTCTGCTGGCCGTCACGTGTGTTGCCAGGCCGCGCAGTTGCTCTCCAAGTTTTCCATCACAAATTCCTTCCTAGATTAAGTATGGACAAATCCTGCTCACTAGGCGTTTGGTGTTATTGGAAGTCATTGTGCAACATGTGTGTGTTCAGTCTTGCTCTGTTGGACGCAGCAGGATTTGGTTAGAAGTACAAAATGTACTGACGGATTCGCAAGCCGTAGAGTTTCCCCCTAACAAACCGACACGGGTCAAAATAAAGCATGAAAACAAAGTGTGTTCAGCTCTGTGTACTGTTGAGGTGAGTTTGAAAAGCCTGATTTGTATAAATCAAATCCAGGACTCGCAAGAGTTGTTTGTTATTGTGTGTGTGTGTGTGTGTGTGTGTGTGTGTGTCGTTCGCTCTGTGACTCATTGCAGAAACTGTTTGTATTCTCCATCATTCGCACCAGTTTGACAGGAAGTGACAGTATTGTTCTCCTGAGCACGAGGGATGTAAACAGTGTCTTGTTTACAGATTATTTTTGCCGTTTGTTTTTCTAGTTTTTATAGATGTTAAATTTGTGATTTTTGGATGCAAACGTTTTGTTTTTCATAAAAACTCATTTGTGTTGTGGTGAAATTCTGCATTTATTTTCCCATTTCATTTAACTATATTGTAATCATCTTTGGCTAAATGCAGGGGTGTCGTCCAAGCCCTGCACAGTTCCAACCCTGCTCCAACACACTTACCTGTAGGTTTCAAGCAAGCCTGAAGGACTCAATTAGTTTGATCAGGTGTGTTTAATTAGGGTTGGAACTAAACTGTGCAGAGCTGCGGCCCTCCAGGAATTGAGTTTGACACCTGTGCCTTAAAGGATTCATACCTGTCAACCCTCCCGTTTTTCCCGGGATTCTCCTGTATTTTACTGTTCTATCCCGCTATCATCCCGTAAAGGTACTTTCCCGTATTTCTCCAGTATTTTCAGTCTTTCTCTGAACAGCCGAGCCTCCCTATACGCAACCCATACCGCCGAACCACCAGGGGTCACCTCTTGCTCTAAAACGTGATTCTGTTCTGTGCTTTCGCTTTGTTTAGGAATGAAAGCACTTATAAATAAATATTAAAAACGGGGCGATTTCATTTCCTTTTGATTACAGATGCCGTCGTCCATCCTATAAAATCCTCGAAACAGTCATATAATGGTGCGTGACAGTCAGCTGACGCGCTCCATACTGATAAACAGACGCTGTTTCCCAAACGGATTCTGTACACGTGATTTGAAGCGGATGGAAAGTCTGGGTTTTGGTTGCGTGTTTAAACAGACATACACACATAATTAATAATAATAACATATAAGGATGTCGGTCTTGGTGTTTTTTTTTCCAAACACAACTAATTTTGTCTTAAATGAGCATAAAAAGTTAGAAAAGCAGTCGAATGCTTTCATTATAATGTTAGATGTGTGCATTGTTAAAGTGACACTATATTATATATTGACATTATATTATTTAGTGTAATAAAAAAAAAATCTTAGTAAATGAGAGATTCGGCGAGGCAGTGGCGCAGTAGGTAGTGCTGTCACCTCACAGCAAGAAGGTCGCTGGTTCCATCCTCGGCTCAGTTGGTGTTTCTCTGTGGAGTTTGCATGTTCTCTCTGCTTTCGCGCGGGTTTCCTCCGGGTGCTCCGGTTTCCCCCAGGGTCCAAAGACATGCGGTACAGCTAAATTGTCCGTACTCCGAAGTGTATGAGTGTGTGTGTGTGTGTGTGGATGTGTGGATGTTTCTCAGAGATGGATTGCGGCTGGAAGGGCATCCGCTGTGTAAAAATTTGCTGGATAAGTTGGCGGTTCATTCCGGTGGGGCAACCCCGGATTAATAAAGGGACTAAGCCGACAAGAAAATGAATGAATGAATGAATGAATGAATGAGAGATTCATCCGTTGCTCTTTAATCAGAATGTGTGAGTTATACAGAGGAGAAACGGCTAATGAGATTAATAGCTTGATTCTATTTCATAATAATATGAACATATTTAGTAATTTGGAGATTTTTTTAGGGGGGGGGGGGGGGTGTTGGGGGAATCCCTTATTATGGTGGACATATCCCTTATTTTCACATCCCAATGTTGACAGGTATTAAAGGATTAGTTCACCCAAATATTCAATCACCCATAATTAGTCCTGTTACAATATCTGTTTTTTGTTGTAGGTGTAGGGGATCAACCTACGTTGTAAGATTGATCAGGGTTTATTAGCTCATTTCAATGAACCGGATTTTGAAGATTCGAATTATTGATTCGACTCAATTGAGTCAGACTGAATCAGATTAAAAGAATCATACTTTATCTACCATTCATTCATTCATTCATTTTCTTGTCGGCTTAGTCCCTTTATTAATCTTAGGTCGCCACAGCAGAATGAACCGCCAACTTATCCAGCAAGTTTTTACGCAGCGGATGCCCTTCCAGCCGCAACCCATCTCTGGGAAACATCCACACACACACACTCATACACTACGAACAATTTAGCCTACCCAATTCACCTGTACCGCATGTCTTTGGACTGTGGGGGAAAGCGGAGCACCCGTGGAAACCCACGCGAAGGCAGGGAGAACATGCAAACTCCACAGAGAAACACCAACTGAGCTGAGGATTGAACCAGCGACCTTCTTGCTGTGAGGCAAACGTGCTACCCACTCCGCCACTGCGTCGCCCTTTATCTACCATTTGTCCATCAAAACTGAAGACATCGCATCTTACCAACCTCGTTTATATTATTTCCGTGCTCAACGATGATAACGGTGTTGGGTTTACGTTTAGCAAGGCAACGAGATGCTGACTGTTACCTTGCTAAAGGTAACACTGCTGACTGTGTTTAAACCCCTTATAAAAGTGATTTATTTTTCATGATGGCTCCTCTTTAAGTCACTCAAGTGTACTGTTTATGGCCTCCTGTTTCTCTGGCGGATCTGAATGTGGGTCATGGTGTCAGAGCACGTGTGTGTGTGCATCTGGAGGAGCTTGGGTTGTCCGTTGTGTCTCTTCCTCCCTCCTGCTGTGTTTTTGTGTGCTGATGTCATGTCGTTGTGCGCGTCTTTGTGTCTTCACAATGAGTCTGACCTGTTTTCACAACACTGCTGGCTCCTGCTGCTCGTTTGCATTCATTGCAAGGATTTGGGATTGTTTTTTTCACTTAATAAACAATAAATCATTGATCTGCCTTAACCCTGTTGCTGTAACTCCATAGTAAATAGTAAATTACGTGAAATTAAACCCGAAGATAAATGAAAGACGCGTAGCAAATCATCATTTTGAGACCAGGCGTGATCAAACTGTCTATGCTAGATGCCGAATTGAACATTCTAGGTTAACTCATTTGTGTTTACTCGATAACGAAGCACCACCTAAATGTAATTACTGCCCGGCTGCTCTTACCATCAAACATATTCGATTGGAATGCAGAAGTTTGACTACCATTGGACAACATTGTTATAAGGAGAGTACTTTGATGGACATTTTTAAAAAGGTAACACCAGGAAGAATCCTAAAGAGTTCCTATTATGGGTTTTTGAGTATGACCTTCTGTGTAGTGTGTAACACAGCTCTGAGTGAAGTGAAATATGCAGCTCAGGCTTAAATCTGAGTCTTTAAAACTATTGATTCATTTATAAAACAGTCGACTCCTAGTCCTTCAAATGAATCATCTTGATAACGAGTCTTTAGCCGTTTCATGACGTAGATACGAAGTAGAGATCTGCGCGGGACTAAATTTAGAATCCCGCTTCCGCCTGCACACGCCAGGTTTTAGCACTTATATATTAAGCACTTGATGTCCCGCTGCACGACCCGCCCTGTTTTCTATCCGTCGCGCCCGATCCCGCTAAAGAGCGGGGGGAGAACAAAACCGAAAATCACCCAGTTATACAGTCTAGACAGCCTATAACAAGCTGTCTGTATAAACACACACACGCACAGCACCAAGCACACACACGCAGACAAAGCTTTCTCTCATTCGCGCGCGCGCGCCCTCTTACACACACTTATAAGCACCAAGCACAAACACAGGCAAAGCTCTCTATCTCTCATTCGCACGCACGCACACACACACACACACACACACACACACACACACACACACACACACACACACACACACACACACACACACACACACACACACACACACACACACACACACACACACACACACACACACACACACACACACACACACCTCTCATTCGCGCGTGCGCATACATATACACACACACACACACACACACACACACACACACACACACTGCAACAAACAAGCTAAACACAGCATCGCGCTATTTCATTTACACACATACATACGCGTGCTCACTTGGGAGTCGGGAGCGATATTGCTAGACAGCCCGCTCCCGTCCCAAATTAAACCCATTACCGACCGCTCCCGCGATTTATTCGGAAATTTATACCCGCGCCGCAGAAATCTGGTCGGGTCCAGCGGCGCCCGCAGGACAGCCGCGAGAAAGCAGACCTCTAATACGAAGCCCCGCCCAGTTGTGTATATAGCGAGCGAGCGAGCGGCAAGCAAGCAAGCGAGCGGCGAGGAAGCAAGTGAGCGAGCAAGCAAGCCCTCTTGTTGTTTTATAATTCTCCTCACACTGTTCATCTTTGGGGTCAAAATGAGCCTCCGTCATTAAATATCTAAAATAGCGCAGAATGATGGTGTAATTTCAGCACGGATCTGTGCGAGCGCTCCATTATCTGCAGGTGTGGCTCTGTTTGTCAGGCGACGGCTTGTGTTAGGCTGAAGCTTCAGGCAAAACAGCACAATTACAGCATGTTCCTCAGCATTAGACAGATGAACACAACACACTTATGCTGTTTTATGGTTAAAAGACTTTTTAAAGTGGTTTCTCCAGACACACAACTCATTTAGACAAACTGCAAACACTTCTAGACACCTGAAATGGGTTGGCCAAATTATCCCATAGTCATTATACTGTCCATTTTCAGTTTCAATACGAGTATGAATGCTTTAATAAACGTCTGATCACCTAGGTATAGAAAGAAAATACAGTTAAAGGGGAGCTATTGTGCAAAAAAATCACTATTATAAAGGGTTTAAACTCAGTTGTGTGTCAGCAGGCACGTCCTGATTCTGCAGAGTTCTAAGTGTTCCAGGGTCAACAGGGGTGGAGATTATGATACAATGTTTCAACCAATCAGATGTCAGTGCGTGCGGTAGCTGGTCACGTGACGCGATAGCGCAAATTTAGGCGGCAGTTTTTTTAATCCCATCCTGACGGCATCATCGCGATCTCTTAAGGTAAGTTAATTTCCTCAATATTTACATGTAAGACTATTACTCAACATAGGATATTGATTGTATTTTTGTGATGGATCTGTTAGGTAAAATCCTCAAATAAGGCACAAATAGTTTGAAACCCTTGTTATTGAGGCCGTTAAATGCGCCCTCAGACCAAGGGAGAGAGCTGCTTTTTTTCCTGTGATCTAATTATTATTAATAATATGATTATAATGATTATAATAGGCTAAAGATATATTGAAATGTTTTGTATAACAAAAATGATTTTAAAAATAGCCCAGGCCATCTTTCTTTTAATAGCTCATGTAATATTATAATATTATTATTAATATTAGACAGACAACGCTTGATCGCCATATAATAATAATAATAATAATCACAATAATAATTATAATAACAACAACAACAACAACAATAATAATAATAATAACTAAAAACAATTATATAAAATATGAATGTTAGTCTAATTATAATAATAATAAACAGGAACAATGAACATATATTGTCTTAGCACAGGGACATCATTCATTACATACAATGATAATAATATATAAATAATAATGATAATAACAGGCTAATAATAATAATAGTATTAATGTATAAACAGTAATACAAATAATAGGCTAGCAGTGTGTGAATATCCAGTGTGAAAATCCCATGTGTCTGTGTTCCCGCTGCCATTGATATTCTCACACCTGCAGCCCAAACAGCATCCAAACAGGAAGTTGACCTTTGGGTCTCCGAGCCGTTTTTCTTCCCCCCTCATGAAAGATTGATATTTGTGTGTTATTGTTCTGAGGAATGCTCAAACACTCGGACGCCTCGCACTCTAGTCAATAATTACTCTCCTGCTCTTTTGTTGCACTGAAGGATCTGCTGTCTGCACGGATTTTGGCTTGAGTCATGAGAGTATAGGGATCTGTTAATGTGACATGGATTCCACAGTGACTGCCCCAGCAACAATCATCAGCCTTTCAGTTCACCTGCCTACACTGCGCCCTAAAAATGAGGAGTTTATCTGTGAAGACAGAGTACTGTACTGTACATACTCTTTAGTGTCTAACAGAAGAGTGTGCAAGCTTTCAGATATAGACAGAGATTAATGAAGCATTCTGTTGCTTGGTTACGAGCCCTGTCAATCATCTCATTTCTTGTCGGCACGTTAGCAGCAAGAAGGTCCTGGCTGCTCAGTTGGTGTTTCTGAGTTTGCATGTTCTCCCCATGTTGGCGTGGGTTTCCTCCGGGTGCTCCGGTTTCCCCCACAGTCCAAACACATGCGCAATAGGGGAACTGATGAACTAAGTTCGCCGTAGTGTATGTGTGTGATGAGTGTGTATGGGTGTTTCCCAGTACTAGGTTGCAGCTGGAAGGGCATCCGCTGCATAAAACATGCTGAAATAGTTGATGGTTCATTCCGCTGTGGAATAAAGGGACTAAGCTGAAGGAAAATTAACCGATGAATGAAATTAGTTCTTAAAATGACTAGGTTAAGTCAGATGTGTGTTTAATCCATTAAACAGCACTTGGGAAATATTTTAAAAGTATATTAATAATAATAATCATTTAACTTCATATGCTGTTTTGATATAAGAGTCTTTAGAGTCTTATAAGAGTCGTTATGAGTGATCGTAACAGGTTTGCTTCACTGACTCTGGTGAACAAACACTGGCTCTCACTGCGAGTTGCTTTGTGCTGTAATACAGATGTTAACAAACTTTTCAGCCCGCGACCCCCAAAATAACAATGCCAGTGACTCGCGACCCCCAATATCCTGTTAGGTGGTTATAAATACAGAAACATTGAATGCAATGATGCAGACACACCAATTAAATTTGTGTCAGTGCTTTAAATGCGCCAGAAAGTATAACCTGATGTTATAAAATCAAAATGCATCTTTGCTGCCTTTAATATAATGTAATTACCCAAGGGGTCGCAATCCAATGGAACTAGTAACTATAAGCTACTATAGTAACTATATAGTATATAGTAACTATAAACGACTATTTTTATTTTCAGTATAGTTATGGATAAAATATGTTAATTCTTATAGTTTAATAAAAATAAATAGATTTTTGGAAATCACCAGGCGACCCCCTTTCATTGCCCCGCGACCCCTCGGGGGGTCCCGACCCCCACTTTGAGAACCACTGCTGTAATAGATGACTCGTTAACTGTGTTTAGCTTTATTTCTGCTCTCGCTGCAGTCTTGCTTCAGGATATGAGCTGTTGTTTCTCCAGGATCATTGAAAGAGTAAAGAGTTTCTGTATCATCAGTCTTTATAAAGATACAGCTGAGGACTAAATTAGTAAAATAATTACAACTTAAATGAATCAATAGTCTATCGGGGACAAAACACACGATACACAGAAACTCTTCATGAAACATATACACATCGCCCATATGATACTAAACTTCAGGTTTTAAATCGCACACTTGCATATTTATATATAATAACTTCTATTTGATTGATATTAAACTTAATTTGATTGTAATGCAATAATTGCACCTTTTGTAAAGCTGCCTGATGGATGGATGCATGGACGGATGGATAGGAGGATTTCATAGATCATTTTTAATTCCAGCAAAACTAAAAGAAATAAGGCTTCCTTTGATGGATAGAGATGGATAAATAGATGGATAGACGAATTAGATAAATGGATGGATGGATGGCTGGAGAGATGGATATGTAGATAAATGAATGTATAGAAAGAAACATAGATGGATGGATGGACGGTTAGATAGATGGATGGATGAATGGATAGATAGATATATAGATAGATGAATGTATAGAAAGAACAGATGGATGGATGGATGGATGGATAGATGGATGGACGGACGGAAGACCGACAGATGGATGGATGAATGGATAGATATATACTCTAGATAGACGAATGGATAGAAAGAAACACA
>NC_141031.1:825000-877500 GCF_052040795.2 Danio rerio
CTCTTTTATTAGCGCGGTTTGGTAAATCACGCACAACTCTCTTACAGATCAATCACAGAGTCATTCACACTGTAAGAGTCCCCTTTATTTCTCTCAAATTATAAATGTACACATTTTCTGTATCATATACCCTGTAAAAATGTCTGTTCATGAACTGTTTCAGTGTTTTGGGTTTGTTTATTATGCTACTTTGAATATTGGGTCTGAAATGGCATGTAAATATGACCGTATCAGCTCTATTGAACTGACTGAGCAGTGCTGTACTGTAATAGTCACTGAATCCTAATAGGATTTCACTATTTAGAATTTGCACTTTTCTGAAATTATATTATTAAGGAGAAAGTCCAAATGTGTGAATATCCATCCAACTTTACCCCAATGTCAGAGATCTGTAATCCACATGGAGCCGTTGGAGCGCTGACTGTAATCAGAGCTCAATGCAAATCAGTGGAGCGGCTTTGAATAACGTCTTCAGCTCTCTGTTAAAGGTTAACCGGCTGTGAACTTTCTAATGTTTGCTAGTAATGCTGGAAATCACCATGAAAACCCACAGTATATCATATTATCTTGCTGCTTGAGTCATTATACGGCATTATTGAGGATTTGATTTTGATTTATTATCAAAATGGCCAAATTCTGACTGAATCACACACTCACACACACTCACACACACTCATACACACTCATACACACTCATACACTACGGCCAGTTTAGTTGGTCAGTTCCCCTATAGCGCATGTGTTTGGACTGTGGGGGAAACCGGAGCACCCGGAGGAAACCCACAACAACATGGGGAGAACATGCAAACTCCACACAGAAACAACAACTGACCCAGCTGAGACTCGAACCAGCGACCTTCTTGCTGTGAGGTCACAGTGCTAACCACTGCGTCATCGTGCCACCTTAATAATTAATTTGTATTCAAAAATACGTCTTTCTTTTAATTAGATCTTTATTTATTTTAGTTTGAACTGCTGATCTCATAACATTTATTTATTTATTATAATGTCATGTAAAACTTAGTAAATAAATACTAGTAAATAAGTTTATAATAATAAGATTCATCATTTTAAAAAGTATAAATAATAATAAGTTTGTATTTTAAAAATAAGTATTTTTTTATATTTCTTTCATTTTATTTAATTTAAAATGCTATAATGGCATAACATTTATTAATAAACACACCTTATAGTTTAACTTCGAGTTTAAATGCACATCTGTAAAAAAATACTTAGTATCATTTTATGGTAAGCAGTTTGATAACATTATAGGTAATATATTTTTGGCACATCAAAAAGTGACAAGCTGATCCAGCAAATAAAAAGTGCTCAACCCTTTGACTGCCGCTCGACCAAATAGTTGACCATGATGGCTGCTGTAAACAATGGCTCACACACACAGCATTGATGGCTTACGAAGAAAATCAAACAAACATCCTGTTGCGCTACTACACTTGATTTTATTGTAAAAATAACACAAACATGAAAGCATGTTGAAGGAGAATCTGAAATATTTAATGGCATACTTAAAAAAATAATAATAATGTAGTATTCAAAAATGTTTTATTTTGAATATTGTTTTAATTAAACTGCTCTTACACTTCATAGTTTCAGATTTTTCCATATTATATGTGTTAATTAGCGTACTTCTACCATAAACCGACATATCAACCATTTGGTAAAGGCTGATATTTTAGAAATTATGGGATGTGTTGAAAAAAAATGCACTGATTGTGTTAACTAGCGACATTAGGAGTTAAGAAATGCAATCAAACTTTTTTTTTTCTTGGTGGGGTACTTAATGCAGTAATTAAATGTAATAATTGAATATAAAATTAGGCGAATCACTGCAAAAGGGAAAATTTTTAACAATAAAATAACCTGACATGCTTCTTATTCTAAAAACAGATGGAAATGACAAGATTTTGTCCCCTTATTATTGAACTGAATCTTGTTCCTGATTTAGTTTTCAGCTTGTGAGTTGGTTTATTTTAGGCATGTGTCTAGCTCAGCACACAGTGGAGGATGTGCTGAATATCTGGCAACACCAGAGGGCAGCAGAAAGTCAGAAATTGACTTGTAGTAATCAGATTATTTACATGTTGTGATTGTCTTGAGTTTAATTGTAAACATGTGAAATGCTCTGTTGCGTATTTTTATGATTTAAAAAATACAGCTGCTTTGTATTCTGTATTTAAGCAATATTATTATAATAATGATAATAGTGGTTGTTGTTATTCTTATTATGATTCTTATTATTGATAATATTTATAAATTATATTATTTATTATGTTTCATTATGTTAATATTTATAAATAATATTGTTTATTATTATTTATGTTAATATTATCTTGTTATTGTTAATATTTATAGCAGTCAGCAATCAGAAACATATTTTATTGTGTTTATATAAATATGATAAAGGAGAGTACAAACAAAAAAGCTGTGTATTTGTTATCAAGGCCAAGCAATATTAGTAATTTATGTAATTATATTTTTACTTTGTTTTACTTATTACTTATTTATGTATAATTATTTAGTTTCTTCATTTCTCTATACCCCTGGCATTGTTTTGTATATGCGCTTCATGCAATACTGATAATAACTTTTAAAAATCTTTTTATTGCAAGTTTTATTTATTTATTTAGTTTATAATTATGCTGTAAACAACAGATACATGGCAATAGAACAAACATTGTAAGGCCAGAAGGTCAATAATAATAACAGTGCACGAAAAAACAGACGGCGACGCAGTGGTGCAGTAGGTAGTGCTATCGCCTTACAGCAAGAAGGTTGCTGGTTCGAGCCTCGGCTTGGTCAGTTGGCGTTTCTGTGTGGAGTTTGCATGTTCTTCTTGTGTTTGCGTGGGTTTCCTCCGGGTGCTTTGGTTTGCCCCACAGTCCAAACACATGCGGTACAGGTGAATTGGGTAGGCTAAATTGTCCGTAGTGTTTGAGTGTGAATGAGTGTGTATGGATGTTTCCCAGAGATGGGTTGCAGCTAGAAGGGCATCCGCTGCATAAAACATATGCTGAATAAGTTGGTGGTCGAAAAGAAAATGAATGAATGATTAAAAAACAGTATAATAATACTGTATTATAATAATAATGTAAAATAATAACACTAAACAAACAGTTAGGCTAAATTAACATTATAGACAAGCAGGACCTTTACATTAATCAAAGATTTTGAAAATGCAACATTACACTTATGAATATGAAACTTAATCAACAAAATAAATGTATATAAAAATAAAATATTAAAAATATTAATTATAAAATGAAAGAGTACATTTTCTTTAATAAACAGAGACGCATCATGCCATGGCTTTGTAACATGAACACAATTTCCAAATACAGAGAAGAGCAGTTTATATCAACATCTTTTAAATTTACTAACAAAGTGTTTAGATGTTTACTAATAACTTTTGTTTGTTTTGTGAACGTCTTTCCTCGTTTTTCCTGCGTTGAAACTCTCGCGAGATCTAGTGCGCGTGCTGAGCTCCGGGCACGCGCAGAGAAGCTCGGGAGCGGGCAGCGGAGGTGTTCGGGAGCGCGCCGCGCACTAAGCGATCATAGGCTGCGTGTCAGTGCAGTCGACTTACAGCGGGCTGTGAGGAGAACTGGCGCGACCCTTTGTGCTTAAACACAACTCTTTTCTTACGCTTAAACTCCTGAAAGTTTCTTTAAACTCGCGTAAGAGTACTTCTACTCGTTGTCTACTCTACCAGGTCGAGTTAAACTAGTTATTTTCGCTCCGTTTGAAGTTAAAGGCTGGGCCTTTACACGCGCTCCCGACGAGAGAAAAAGAGAAGCTGCTCTTTCTGCGATTAAAAGTCCATAAATGCTTTTTACCAAAATGGACCTGTTGAACTACCAGTACTTGGACAAAATGAACAACAACATCGGCATCTTGTGCTACGAAGGTAAAACACACACACACTCACACACTCGCTTTTGTCGCTTTTGCTTGTCGAAATGAAGTATTTTTGTCATTGAAAATAACGGACGCGCGTGACGTCATCGAGCAACAACACCTCACCGCGATCATTCCTCTGCTGTTGAACTGTTTCTCAGAGTCTTTATTGTAGAGTTTTGCTTGGAAATCACTATATCACTCGGAATAATCCCGAGTTCCTTCTTCGTGTGAGCTTGTGTATTGAGGGAAAACTTTTACAGTGAGGAAAAGTCAATTGCGACTGACATGTTAAACTCTAACAAACATAATAGCCGAACATGTCTATGCTGTGTTCAAGATATCATGTCAAATCAGTGTAGATGCATGTGATGTGTGCAATATTTACAACAGTCTAGTGAAGGCAGAGAAAGTGTTTGAAATGGTGTAACACGTACTGATAGTAGCTGGCAACTAAGATAAGTCATTTTAGAATATATTAAACTGAATAACTCTTGCTACTCCCTTGCTAACTTTTATATTATATGACAATGCATTTGTAAAAGCTTAGAGATCACTAATAACTGCGGTTATTCTTTTGTTTTTTAACTGTTGGTTTATCAGCCCTTTTAGACAGCGTTTTTGTGAGCAGTTCAGATTATGTCTGGAGGAATTGTATGTATGTTTATGGTTCTGCAATGTTATTTAATTCTGTACAAAATATATGTATATGAATAAGCAGTTCATGAGATTTCTTTCTCAATTCAATTCAATAATTGCTTTATTGGCATGACAAATGTCACAAATGTATTGCCAAAGCATTTATAAAGTTTAAAGGACATTCAAAAAACCTATAATACAAAAACATGCATTTAAAATACAAAAGCACGCATAAATGATACAAAAACATGCATATAAAATACAAAAAACATGCATGTATAATACAAAAACATGCATAAATAATACAAAAATATGCATATAAAATACAAAAAACATGCATTTATAAAACATGCATGTATAATACAAAAACATGCATATAAAATACAAAAACTTGCATAAATAATACAAAAACATGCATATAAAATACAAAAAACATGCATGTGTAATACAAAAACATGCATATATAATACAAAAACATGCATATACGATACAAAAAACATGCATGTAATACTTAAAACCTACATATATAATGCAGAAAATACATGTTTATTACAAAAACATACATGTATAATACAAAAACGCATATATAATAAAAACATACATTTTTATAATTCAAAAACATGCATTTAATGCAAAAACATACAAATATAATAAAAACCCACATGTAAAAAATACAAAACATGCATATAATACAAAAACATACATGTATAATGCAAAAACATACAAATATAATAAAAGCATGTATAATAAAAAATATATATTTATATATATAAATAGTAGTAATAATAGTAAAAAAGTAAAATAATATTAATTAAATCAGTGTTCAAGAGTATTTTCTCTCTCTCTCTCTCGCCCTCCCTCTCTGTCTCTCGCTCTGTGTGTGTATGTGAGAAATGTGCAGTATTTGCAGATTCCTCTGCTTCGTGCTGCGAACCAGAGCATTTACTCTGTCATTTCTGACCTGCTCTCTTTCTCATCGATGTGCCTCGAGCTATGAAGTGTCAGATTCATGTTGCATTGTGTTTTGTCCATGTTTTGTGGTCACACTGATCATCTTGTGCTTCAGTACAGCTGAGTTTTGAACTGAAAAGCAGGGAAATAGTCGAGTTTGGTGTTGCACCAGGCGGTACCAGCCTCCTGTTGTCGGCCATCACATGTCAAGAGAACTGAAATGTGATCCACAAGAGCTCAAGCCGTGATATATGAACAGCTCTTTTTCATCTGACTTTTAAAACGGCTCAAGATTTACTCTTGTGCACGGAAATATACAACATTTATGCATCCTAATATATCAGGAGAAATAAATGACACTTTCTTTATGGCTTTGATGATGCTTCGACATTTATTGGTGAATTTTATTAGACTTCTCAATCTGTCTGCACATAGTTTTTGATTTTGAAGTGGTGATCTTGTAAATAAATGGCGTTAATTTCTCATGTGGTGCATTGACTTTGACTCTGAGTTTTGTTTAGAAGTATTACTGTGATGCTTAATCAGCTGTTAACAGCATAGTGCACCCAAATCTCACCGTTTACTCACACTTGAGTGGTTTTAAACATTGAGTTTCTTTGTTCTGTTAAACACAAAACAGGATGTAATGTTTGGAAGCAAATACCCATTAACAGCAATAGTAGGAAAAGCAAATACTATAGAAGAATTTGATTAAAATCTTCATTTGTGTTCAACAGGTTTCGGTGAACAAGTAAATAATGACAATTTTTTAATGTACCGTCACTTTAATTGCATAACTTGTGAGTGTTTGTTGCAAGAAGGGATACAGCTGTGTCCAAAAGTTAACAAGAATTATTTAAATTACTTATTAAATTATCCATTAGGTTGTGTTTTATTTACATCTACCCCAACCCTAATCTCAACCCTCACAGTTATGTAAAGTAATAACATCGTATTAATTCAGTAATACAGCGTCTTATTAATATTATTAATTCAATTACCCATTCAGTTTTGTTTTATTTTATTAATGTCTACCCCAACTCAACCCTCACAATAATGTAAAAACAGTAATTATACAAAGTATTATTCATATTATTTATTAAATGATCCATTAATTGTATTTAATTAACATCTGCCTCTACCCCAACCCTCACAATAATGTGGAAACAGTAATTATACAGAGTATTATTGATGTTATTTATTAAATTAACAATTAAATTGTATTTTATTAACAACTACCCTAACCCCAATCATCACAGTAATGTTAAAACAGTAACTATGCAGAGAATTATTGCTATTATCAATTACATTTCCCTTTAAATTGTATAATATTAACGTCTACCCCAACCATCACAATAATGTAAAAACACAAGTTATACAGATTATTATTAATGTTATTTTTTAAAATTACTCATTAAATTGTATTTTATTAATGTCTACCCCTAGCCTGACCATCACAGTAATGTAAAAGCAGTAATTTTGCTGAGTATTGTTGATATTATTTATTAAAATACCCATTAAATTGCATTTTATTAACGTTTACCCTAAACCCAGCCATCACAGAAATGTAAAATCGTTTAATAAAGGTTTATTTATTAAATTACCCAATAAATTTTATTAACATCTTCCTCTAAGCCCAACCCTTACAGTGATGTAATACTATTTATTATTGTAGTGTCACACAAATGATGCTCTATTGATGTTAGTATCCACAGCTGTATCCCTTCTAGACTTTACAGTGAGTCACTTTGTTGTTGCCTCAATATTCAAATGTTTGATTGGTAACCCATGACGATATATTCCCTCTTTGTTTACGCCTGCAAGTGGCTGCAGACTTTACGTCGTCATTGGCCAGTGAGTCTTAAGTGTTTCCAGATAACTCTTGAAAACACTGTGGAAAAACTCCAGCAGCAACGTGCGTCTGAATGGTTGACGTGATTGGCGTATCTCTCCACGGGCCTCTGTTCTGAGAATCCATTAAAGCAGCCCGGAGCGGATGTTGTATGGTTTTGACCCGCTGTAATGCCCTCCTCTTGGTCATGTGACCCAGTGACAGTGGATGGAAATACACAATCGCAGCCGCTTTTTGCTCGCTGTTGCACGGCTGCCTCTTCAGCTATTTATAATGTGTGCCAGAGAATTTCCTGAGCACATGGCTAATCTATTACAGCTCCATCCCTGAGAATAGCTCTGTTCCTGCATCACTTTTTTTGTGCAGACCAAACGTGCACCGTGTTAGTTGTTGTACTTTGCTTTACGCTTTATCAGAGTTGAATGAGACTTTCAAAGGTCGCAGATGAACTTTCTTATCTTTATGTTCACTGTTCTTCACACCAAAGATGATTTCGGGGACTGTTTTACCATGAGCTGAGATTATAAAACCGAACTAGTTGATTATGGAGTCTTGTGGGATTTAATTTAACTCTTATTTTGCACATTATTTACTCAGGGTTTATGCAAGGGTTAAAAGTACTACTGTATATTTGATTAAAATTAGCTCAAAATGGCTCAGTGATAGGGTAAAGAAATGCATACATAATCTATTACACAGTTATTAGTAAGATTCAATTGAATTAAACTATTAATCTTAAAATGACACAATATTGACATGACAAATGTATATACATATCAGTGTATTTGTTTAAAATCATCTCAGATAGGCTCAATAATAGCATAGGGTATAAGTTATGACATTAATAAGTTATGTATTACTCATATTGTTGTTTTTGTCCAGTTGCATTATACTAATAGAGTTAAAATTACAAACTGATGGCATAGGCAAATTTGTTTATATATTAGTGTATTTTTGCTCAAAATGGCTTATTAATAGCCTAGTGAGTAAAAGTTAACAAAATTAATAAATAATTTATTACTCATATTAGTGTTATTGTACTGTTGAATTAAACTAATAATCTTAAAATGACCCAATAATGACATGGCAACTGTGTATATATATTAGTGTATTTGCTGAAAATCATTTCTAATTGGTTTAATAATAACATGGGGTACAAGTTAAGAAATTAATAAATAATTTATTACTCATAATAATGACTTAGGCAAATGTGTTTACATTTTAGTGTATTCTTCTCTAACTGGCTCAATAATAGCCTACACTGAAAAAAATAGCTCTTAAGATTCACTTAAAAAAATCCTCTTAACAAATTTCAAGTAAATTTTACATTCCTATATCAGGTACAATTATCTTGTTGTCAATATCATGTAAATTTTACTCCATGTTTAATCTAACACTCCTAAGTTAGCGAGGTAAGAGTTAATTGATTATTTTTAATTTTGAGTCTACATTTATTCAAATTAATAAAGAACAGTATTTTTTTTATAATTTAAACAAATCTTATTAGTTACAAATTAGTGCATTTAGCATAACTTGTTTAATTAAAACACACATTTCCACTGACTTGGAATTTGTTATTTCACTTAGTTTGCAAAGATTAAACCCAAGAGCAAATTTACTTTAAAATCCTTACTGATCTCAGAATTAACGTTAACAAGGCTATTGCTCTTTTAAGTGAAGCATCAAACATTGATGTTGAAAAAATGCCAAGATCCAAAGCGTGAGGGCTACTTTTCTGAAAGGGGGTTAACTGCAAAACTAAAACACTTACTCAAAACTCTCCTTAATCTTCAAAATAATGATGATTAAACTCAAAGTACTTTTAAATTTAAACACCTAAGATTGCTTTTATTTTCAAAATATTCTACTCTTATATCAGTCCCATGCAAAGCATTCTGGGAACTACTCATCCGTTACGACATATCAATTATTAAAATGTACTGAATATTTCTAAGTTTTCAACAATTAGAAAATATTTAAATATTACAAGTAAATGGATATTAATATTTAACTCTTATTTATTACATGAAGTAAATGTGTAAATATTACATGTTTAATTAGAATATTCTAGTTATCCTTGACACCTAATATTACAATTTATTAATAATGAGTGTGAATTTATTACCACATTTGACCACACCAAAAAGTCATTTCTTTCAGTGTAGGGAATAAGTTAGGAAATCTATATATCATTTATTACTCTTAATGGCATTATTGTCATGTTGAATTTAAGTAATAATCTTAAAATGCCCCTATAATGGCATAGGCAAATGTATATAATTAGTGTATTTATAATATTAACAGTGAATAGTCAGTCAAACTTAACAATAAGGTTTTTCTTGATGTTAATATGTTTACTAACATAATGAACAATATGTGTACAGCATTTAATCATAATTCAACGTTTACTAATGCGTTATTAAAATCCAAAGTTGTGCTTGTTAGCATTAGTTAATGAACAGTGAGTTAACATGAACTACCAATGGCTGACCTTATTTTCATTAACTAGCATAAAGTTGAATAGATATTGTAATAAATGTGTTGTACATTGTTTGTGCATGGCAGTAAATAACTAATGAAGCTTTATTGTAAAGCGTTTTTAACAAGTAGTTTTAAAGTAATAATAAAACAAATATACGTGTGTAAATGCTTTAATATTTTAACATTTGGGGAATATTTCTAATAAGTGCGCCCAATAATTATTATATCTAGGTAATTGTAAGTATTCACTAATTTTCTCCACAACACATCTACCTGCAGACGATTTCTACCATGTTATTAACTCTTTGTACCTTCTCATCTTTGCAGAGGCTGTTTTGGGTTGATTACAGTTGTCAGGTGTGTTCAGAAAGAAAGCGTGTGGTTATTTAGCGTGATCTCTGCTGTAAATGTGCACTAGCCAGCTGAGCTTAAATTGAAGCAGAGCCGTCGGCCAGAAGTGAAATGCTGACTGTCTCTTTCCTGCTGAACAAAGGCTAAAAAGGGCTGCTGGCAACAGAAAGATTAGACCCTCTGCTAAAACCATACCTGTTCAGCAGTCGAACTCTCCACTTCAACACTTTCACATGTATGATCACACCAGTGTGATTTCTAACATTAATATGCACATCTTCAGCTTTATTTCAGATCTAATAGCTCATGCTGAGTGATAGAAATAGGAGTTCGCTGCATGTCATCAATCACTATTAATCAGACAATACAATTTATTTTAGGTTTCAAGAATTCAAATGCACATAACTACTTGCAAAACATTTGAAGGTTTGTAAAATAGACGCGGATATCTGTGGAGATGGCAATTATTTTAAATATGACTGGACAATTAGCTTTTTTTCATGGAAGATACTCAGTTTATTTTACTAAAACATTTACTCCTCTCCCAGTTAAACATCCGATTAAACTTTCATGTTTCTTCATCGCTTTCTTACGAAATACTACATAAAAATCCAGCAGCTCTGTCTGATCTCTCAAGCCTCAGACTTTCTGTGACCTCCGTCTACGCGAGCGGCTGTTGGCAACCAGGTGGGCATGTCGAGCGATGTGACAGAGTTGAGAAACTTTCAACTTTATTCAAATAAAGAGCAACTTTCTTGAGCGATAGACTGTAAGAGCACCAGTAGAGCTCACACGAGTCTCGCTCAGAGGCCGGTTGTATTCATGCTGTATTTACCTACACAGACCTGTGTTTGTAGCAGGTCGTCACCCAGAGCGACAGGCAGCTACAAAAATCCCTGCTAGTGTGAATGAGGCATAATGCTGCATAGACGAAACAGCCCATCAGCCATCATGTATCAAAGAATATGAAAGATTTATTATATTCTAAAAGATTATTTTAGTTAAAAGCTTTATTTTGTTAACTCGACAGGGCTCAAAATTGCAATAATTTGTCACCCAAAATTGGATCTATGCAACCTCAAAATATATTTCGGAGCATTTGTGTGGTTTTTCACTCAAATGTTCACGCATTCGCAGATTTAAGAGACATTCAAACAGAAAAGCATCTTTGCACCAAAAAACGTGAAACGCTGCTCTCAGGAATAGTTTAAAACCGTTTTCATGCCAACTTTATACAGTAAACAAAAGCTTGCATTGCTTGCCCCGCCTTCAAGCTCTTCTGATTGGCCCACTACTCTAGCACTAAATGCGAATGGATTAGTTAATGTCTGCTGTCAGTCACTCAGTCAACGCATTCTGCCTTGAGATGACAGGGAGCTACAACCGCTTAAATTTGAGGCGCTAAAGATGAGCGAAAAGCACACTGACAGATATTGTTTTAGAAATTACATAAAGTTACAAATAATGAGACGTCTTAAAAGGGATGTGGTGAATGTTAATACACCGTTTATACTTTTCTAAAAAAGACTAAAGCCATTCATTGTAAAGCCGGTGGGACAGAGTTTGACACTGAATCTACACAATTTAAGTGTGATATTTTTTAATTCCTCATTAAATAATCTGGATGCTGTCAGTCATGCAGGTGGCAGCTATATGTAAAGTATAACACTGCATACACCATTGCTAAAGGCTTCATTAAGATTAATGTTTGAGCTTATGAATACACCAGTATTGCTTTTAAGATGACGCATGCAAATAACAAGTTATATGTCAATTTTATCTGTGCATTATCAGACACCACGTGTGAAAACAGCACAGTTATTATCATTAACCAAGTTCATCTTATTCACGTCAAGCAGGGCCGGTGGACAAAATATAAATTTTCTTGTGTTAGCAAATAAGGGGGATTTGTGAATCTGGCAACAGGAGCCTGAAGGCAGGACTTGGTTTTTCATCACCTTTCTTTTACTTGGTAGTTGCTAGTGTAAGTGTAATGTGCATAGGAGGTCGTGTCTCATTGTTTTGTGTTGTGAAAGTGCCGTTGGAGGAAGGGTCTGACCTGCATTTGTAACACAATCTGACTCTGGCTTGACGTTTGAAGTCTCTAGTAGTCGGGCAGACTTTGATCACTTGCGCTCATAATGACAGTCTTTCAGAAGATCAAACATTGGCAGCACCTCTTCTAACGCTGATAGTCATCTTTTATAGCTCCTGCAGCTCCCAACAAAGCTTTCTGTGAGGTTTTAAACGCCCCAGAAAATACAGACTCACTCAAGTGTGAAATTCAACAAGTTGGTTGAAGGAAGCTTCGTTCTCCAGTTATTCTCTTTTCTTGAGGCGTCGGCTTGGGAAATCGAGCACTTCTGAAGTTCTGCGGAAAGCAAAGGCTGCGGTATTCTTCAAACAAAGTTCTTCTTTTGTTCTTCGTTTAAGGCGAAAGAGATGTAAAGGCTAAGGGTGCACTCGCATCGTTTTCTGCTTCATTTGACAAGTGTGTGTGCTCTGAGTCAGGCCCAAGCATGGTTCATTTGGCTGACCTGGCCCGGTTGGAAGAGGTGTGCCAGAGCGTGGTTTGGTTGGGCTTTGGCGCGGTACGCTTGTAATTTGAGAGTAAAGCACACCTGACCCCGAAACTGAAGATGGGACGTCACTTTTAAAGGACTGTTTGATATGGATTTATTAATCATTCTCACTGTTCAGTGATCAGTAAACTGTTATAGTTTATTAAAGACAAACGTGCTTCGACACGTTTCAAGGCAACTGTACCTAGTGTGAGTACGCCGTGTCATCGTGCAGGTGCGGATATATCTGTACAGCTCTGCTACACGACCCACCAGTTTGTTTATTTTGCTAACTTGGGGTTGATTTGTTGAATTTTTTTTCTGCATGGATTACAAAGCAAGTCAATAAGGCAGAGTTTCAGAACACACCCTAATCAATTGCGTAATTGTCATGGACCAATGGCAGTTTAGGAGCCAAATTTAACTCTCTTAAATCTTTGCTTTGGTGAGCTGTTTCGACTGCCAAAATGAACTCCAAACAAACTTTTAGACAAATTTAGTTTGAAATTTCATTTCAGTTCAATTCACATTTTTGTTTATATATATATATATATATATATATATATATATATATATATATATATATATATATATATATATTGATAAGTCTGATGTGGGTAGGTCATGAGATGCTACTTCCACCATTTGTCATTGTCCGAATTCCATTCATAGTAACATTCATACTAAATAGGATGTGCTTTTCTGATGGTGTTTAGTAAATGTAGTACCTACACTAGTAGTATGCGATTTCAGGCCTACCTTTCCACTGCACACAACATTTGAACACTGCTGGATTGCGCCCTTTGTGGCAGTTGCACAGAATTTTCAGTTTTGTCATGCGCCATGGGAGCTGTGACGAGCTGTTCTCACAGTGAAATAAATGTATTTATGAAATAAAGTACAAAAGCAAGAGCCTTTATTTTCCAGGGTTGAATG
Organism: Danio rerio; assembly: GCF_052040795.2. Lineage (NCBI taxonomy): Eukaryota > Metazoa > Chordata > Actinopteri > Cypriniformes > Danionidae > Danio > Danio rerio. The sequence continues at coordinate 838,687 of NC_141031.1, forward strand.
AATGAATGAATACTAGAAACTCACAGACTGCTAAAGATTTTGGAGGGAATGTGGAGACAACATTAACATACAATATTTTTATTACATTTTTATGAACAGTAAAGTTTTTAATGTAGACTTTTAAAAAAATGATGTTTAAACTACAACATGTTCAAAACAATCCACATTCCCTAAAACACTGTATTAAGCTGTGTTTGGCACTGCGCCTTAGGCCCCGTTTACACTAATGCGTTTTAGTTTGAAAACGCATAAGTTTTGCTACGGTTACGCCATCCGTCCACACTACGCCGGAGTTCTCGAGCGCCGAAAACGGAGCGTTTCGAAAACGCTGGAGAGGCCGTTTTCATTCTGAAACGCTGCTGCTCCGTCTCAGTGTGGATGGGGAAAGACGGAGACATCTGAACGGAGAAAACGGAGGCGGGGCTGCAGACATTCGCCTCTCTGATTGGGGCTTTTCCTCAATATTAAGTAGCCTAACACACAGTTCTGTCCTGAATCTTCTCCGTGTAAGTTCAGACTTCGCAAGTTTGATTAAGGCTGCATCTCTTCTTCTCAGTTTGATATGGAAAACATACCGAGGACACGTGTCAATCTTCACAGGGAACAGTGTACTATAACTTCATTCACATTACCCTGGCTAAGTTGTTTCACTTTCTCAACAATAAAATGTAAACTTGAAATAAGTAACTGCCTATTTTTATTTTAATATTAACAACTAAACAGACAGCAGAAATGTTGAGGCGTCGTGCTGCATGAGCGTCATCTTCACTGTGTGGATAATAACAAAACGGAGCCGATAACAACTGCCTCCTTTTTTAATTTCAGTGAAAATACGAAACACACCCTCTCTTTTGCTGAATATCAGTTTTAATAATCGATAATGGCCATTATAAAAGTTTAACATACAATAAGTTTATACATAGGAAATAAAGGCAAGCGATCAGTCAATATGCAGAATGTAGGCTACGTGCTTGCATTAATCATTAACTTATCTTTGCGCTCAGCCAAAACACGTTACCCGAGAACAAGTAATAGATTCCAATGACCAAAGTCAGGGAATATGTCGTTAGATAAAGACAACAAGATGAATGAAATATCACGTTTAATAAATATAGTGAGATTAGATCCAGCTTGCTTGATGAGAAGTCCGACTAGCAGAGCTCTCATCTGGGTAGATGGGCTCCAGCGATTGCCAAAGTGTGTGTGTTGGTCACGTGATGTGCGTTTTCAGCGTTTTGGTGTGGACGGAGAGCAGTTCAGAAACGCTGGGTAAAACGCGAGTGTTGACGCGGATCGTTTTCATTCTAAAACGCCGTTTTAAAACTAAAACGCACTAGTGTAAACGGGGCCTTAGTCAACAGTACCTGTAGGGAAGTGACGATGTGCAGTGGCTGGTGCTGATATGCATGTATAATTTGCCATGTGCTTTTGGTAGTGCTAATGTGAAGTCATTTAACTGATGAAGTATTTGCAAACACTTTAATCTAATAATCTACCATTTAATAAAGTACCATGCACACTTGTGAAGTCATCGTCATTTTTCGGGTGTTTTCAAAGACGTCCACTTTGTAACCAGTTTTCAGATTTGTGTGTTTTCAGCCCTGAAAAGGGACTGAAGTTCAGTTTGGTGTTGTGTAAATGAACAGGCAAAACATATAAAAACAGATTCCAGTTTTTGGCCCGAAACGTTGTCATGTAAACAGCCCCTAAATCATACTGGAGGTTAGTTTTCCCATAGGAAGACATGTAAATCAGGGCTGCGCGGACAAATATTGACTTCTGTCCCATTTCAACTGAACACTTCCCACAAGCAAATCAATTACCACGAGCGTCCTCTGAGACGTTGAGTCACAATGAGCTCAGATTATGTAAAACAGCTTGAGAGACTAAAAACTGCAGGATCCAGTAACATGCATTGTATTAACTGTGCTGAGTTCAAGTGATAACTTTAATCAATGTGCGTCTTTTACTTTAGGAGAATGTGAAATTACTGTGAATGTAAGTGATACAGCGAAGAAGCAAAATCATTCCTTCAACAAAATGAACCACAACTACTGTCAAATTTCAAGTGCATGTTCACACTAGCTGCTTTATATTTGCAATGTTTCAGAGTGTTCCAATGCATTGCTGACACTTATTCATGTGCCATTCTCAAATAAAAAGTTTGAATTTGCACACTGTAAGTAATCTTTCTACCTAAATTTAAGCCAAACTAATGTTTTTAGTCATTTGCAACTGACTATTACACAAGTATTAGCCAAGAACTCTTCATATTGATCATAAAAACTGTTAAGACAAGTCAAGATGTGTCCTGTGATTGTTAGCTTTGGCTCATTTGCGTTCAGAATCAGAGAGAAAATGCAGATCTGATCAGTCTTTATTCTGATGTTGTTGCTGCATTGCGCTTTTGCAGTGCAGAATAGACATCACCAATAACTACAAGCAAATCAGTATAAACATTAGTTAAAGACTATTTGAACATTTAAGCATTTCTAATGTTTCTAGAGTGTTTTGTATCATTACTTTCATAATTTTATTACCTTTAAAGACCTGAGATCCTCATGAGAAAGACTAACAGAAAAACAGTGCTGTTGACAAAACCCTTTCTAATTGATGTTGGTGAAAACCGTGATCTAATGTTTCTGAAGACACACAGCGGTTCACATTTTGGGTGTTTTTCCATCTATCTCAGACCTTCAAGTCTGGGTTGAATCAGGCATTTTTAGTTGGGGGGGAAAAAAAAGTGTGCTGTTGGTTTTCCTCCAGGAACAGGACCGGGAAATACTGGCGTATAGTAGGGCTGCTCGATATAGGTTGTTTTCAATCACATAGTTCTGATGATGCGTCACATTCAGAAGGAGGACAGGAAGTAAAAAACATGGGAGACGTAGAGGAAAGTTTAACCAAAGTAATAAAAAAAAATAACCACATATGTTTGCCGTGATCCTTATCATAAAGTGGGCCGAGTTTTCTACTGAACTCAAGTATATTTGCCTGTCAACGAGGTGAGCTACTGTAAGCCAGTGTTTCTCGAGAACATTTTCAGTGGGTCGCGGAGTGTGTGGTCAAAAAAACAACAAAAGTTTAATTTTTAACTTATTTTGACTTTTATTTTTAAATGTGTGCACGACAACCCTACCAATTGACTTGTGAAATTTCATTTAATTAAAGCAACATATATATTAAAGCGCAAGTACGACACCAAATATGTAAATTATGGATTTACATATATTGATGGCAAAAAAGACTTAAAGCCTCCGTGTGTCATAAGAGGTGCTCTCACAAAAGAGCACGAAACCTAAATTAAAACGACATTTAGAAACCAGACAACATATTTTATTAACAGTTTAGTTCATGGTAACTGAACCTTTCCTTACCCTAACTAATGTTTGCAGCATTTGTCATTTTTACTTTGTAATATTTCTAAAATTTGATGCATTTTGTTGAATGACAGCAGTAAATTATTGTTTATTTGTAAGTCTTGGTGATGTTCTTATGATTTATCTGTTACTACTTGTGAATGGTACAAATAAATACAAATTAATTATAATTCCTGAAATTGTTTTATAGTTCCTAAAAATTTTGGTCGCGGCTTGATGACCATTTAAAAATGTGGGTCCCATGGCCAAACCAGTTGAGAACCCCTGCTGTAAGCGATGTTACATGAAAAAGTACAATAGTGTTTTGAAGCATACTACAGATAATTACTATAATCAAACAGTCCTTATAATTATATTGTTGCTGTGGTACATTAGTAATGAATTATCCAATATGTATCAATAATATCGCAGTGCACCACAGTTTACACTAACGTTACAGTATTATTACAGATCAATTTACTATGCTACAGTATTCTGTAGCATTCATTAACAAAACGTTGTACACACGATACACTTAACATATGTTGTTCAAAACATGGTTTAATAAATTACTATAGTTTTTCATCCCCATCTGGATAATGTTATATCTTCCAGACATCACAAAATAACAGATGAAAGCATACAAAAGTGTTGATGCACAGTCTACACTATTATTTCTTTATTATTGTAAGGGGGAAAAGGTGCTTCGTCTAGTTTTGTCACAAGGTTTGCATTTCTTTTTTGTTCTGTTGATGAACTTCCCATCAACAAACGTTCACCGCTGCTGCGCATCTCGATGTTCATGGTATGGTTGTTTATTCTGCCGAAATGTCAGTAAAGGCTTAGATTATTACAAAACAGAGATTTCATTACAGCGATTACATGCAGGGTATGTTATTTATACCAACTCCCCTTTTTATGAGCAAAAACTTTTGGACGTCTTTAAAAGATGGTCGGCGTTTCTCATTTCTCTTATACTCCAATATGAATACAATTTCATCAGATGACTTGAATATGTCTATATGGAAAGAATTGATCATTTAAGATCGTTTGGGATGATTCTGTAGTGCAGTGCATCTGGATAAAATATGATTAACCATCTACAAGCATCGATAAATCCAATAAAGAAAAATATACAAATTAAATAATCAGTGTTTTATACCGTTTTCATACTGTTTATACTGTATTCAGGTATACAGTTATTTAAAATCAAACATAAAGTAAATTTAATTAATTGATTAACGTTACAAATCTTAATTTCGTATGCCCAAATGCTTTTAAAATTCTGATTCAATCCCAGATATGATCAATTGTAATCCATACTCAGCATTGCAGGTCCTGCGATTGTGAGTGATCACATTGCGATATCGGTGCTGAAACCATACAGTGTGCTGCCTTTGTGTATAGTTCATCATTTGACTCCAACTGCTGTGCTTTATTGATAATAAATGAATCTTCAATAACTTTGACAATAGTGGAGTGCAGCGCTCACCAGCACAGATACGCTATCATATGTCTGGACGTTTACTGTGCACAGCCTTTTCTCTATTAGCAGCTCCAGCCCTGCCAAAAACAATGATGTCAGCGCCGTTGCCATGGCGCGCTGACAGACGAGCTGAAACATGCCAGTCGGGAAAATAGGCCGCTTGTTTTGGGAAGTACCTCCTAGCTTTATCATTGGTTTACTCCAGTGAATGTATGCATGAGTTATTTTCTGAGGCTCCAGTGTGAGAGAGGACACCTGGTTGCCTTATTTTGTATTTTTTTAACCATCTCTATTTATCATTTTACTCTGTAAATAACTGTGAAATCCAGGTTTGGCGTAATAAATGGCTCTTATAAAGTTTCCCAGGCTTAGTGAAGCTCATCCCCAAGTGGAAAGTCCCATTGGAGAGAGCGTGCCAGTTGTAATTTTCCGGCCTAACTCCTACACAGTGGCTTGTAAATGTACCCGCTGCCCTTGTACAGTAGCTCATATGACCGAGTATTCAGAGGAATCTTTTAGCACTGTGTTGTAATGACACTTCAAGAGGCTTATTGCATTTACTGTGCTCATATGTAGTAGATAAGAGGTCTGTCGTGCAGTCTGATGATCTGTGGAAACAACTGTTAGATTGCAGACATGAGGCAAAGATTGAAGGAATTTACAACACTGCAAACTCATATTTAGAGTTTGCCTTGTTTCTTGTCCAAATATCTTAAAATTCTTAAAAATAAAAATAATTTTCTAGACAAAAAATAAGTATTGGTTTGTTTTCAGAAATAATGTCACAATTAAGTGAGTTTTTTTCTAAAAAAAAATCAAAATAACCTGCAAATGGGGTCAGCAAAATAATCTTTCAAAGTGAAAACAATGATAATATTATATTCCCCCTATTGGCAGATTTATTTGCTTGTTTTTAAGGAAAACATCAATTAATTTCTGACATTATTTACTTGAAAATAAGGTTGCTTTTTATTTTGGATATTTTTTTTTACATATTTGGACTAGAAACAAGACAGCTTTATGTAAGAAAAGCATTGTTTTTTTGTAGAGAATGCAACTTTTGACGCTTTGTCTTGAGGATGGCTGGGTCGATAAATTATATCATATTGAATCGTGATAATCGAATGTTGATAACAATGATAAGCTTGCGAGAATTTTACATTATATTGAACAGCCAGCCACACAGCAGAAATGTGCAACAATGGGAATCTGGAAGTGTGTTGATATTAGAGATGCACCAAATAATCGGCCACTGAAAATAGGTTAGGTTATACCCTCTTATTTTTGTGGCTTAGTCATTGTTGGGATACTCTTTTAAATCTGGAAGAATTAAAAACTGACATAGAAATATATATCATTATTGGTCAATATGAAAAGAATGAATTGAGATTGCAGTTTTGCCATATCGCCCAGCCCTAATCTTAAGGTAATAAAGGGTTAGTTCACCCAAAAATTTAAATAGTCATTATTTACCAACCGTTCACCTTTTTAAAAGCTATTTGAGTTGCTTTTCACTATCGAAAACAAAAGGAGTTATTTTGAAATGCTGGCTCTTGTTGACTTTCATGGCTTTTTCCCCCTACTATGGAAGTCGATGGGCGAAAGTAACCAATATTCTTCAAAATATACTGTTTTGTGTTCAACAGAAGAAACCACATGAGGGAGAATTAGTGTTAAAAATATCAGTATTTCAATAACTATCCATACTGGTATCATTAAAATTATACTATATTGCTTTAGGTTAGTATTAAAACTGACTTTGCTTTTTTTGCACACACTTCTGTTTTCTAGCAACTTCAAAAATATGCAATATCGATATCTTCCTTGGTGTTGTATCAAAATTAGATACCATGACAACACTAGGCAGAATAAATGATGAGAGAATGGTTTTCAAATCTGTATTGCATTCGTAATATTTTATTTACCACTAACATTGAAGATGCAATCAAGAGAGACGCCGATTTCTAAGCAAGGCCTGAGTTTATCATTGCTGCTTTGAGTTTGTAATTTGATGATTTTTATGATTGAAAGTCAACATCAAAGCAATTGACTATTGACTAGAAGCTTTCATGTATAATGTTGAGGTCAGCTAGTGTGGGTTTGAGTGGCCTGTGCTGATATTACAAGTGTCAAAGATAGAGGTTTTTAATAAATTTTTTATTACAAAACTCCCCATTGATTCACTTATTTCACATAGGTTTGTGTGATTGTTTATTTATAGTCTATGATAATATGGTCATTTTAGTTGGAACGATGTGTGAGCTGATATTGAGTATGACACACACTTTGCGAAAAAAATAACAAGGTGTGCCATTATTTGTAACTCAAGGTGGTTTTTATAAAAAAATCTGTCAGTGTGCTTTTCGCTTTTCGTCAGTGGCTTAAATTTAAGCAGTTGTAGCTCACCGTCCTCTGCAGGCAGAAGGCATTGGCTGAGTAATTGACAGCTGATATTAACTAATCCATGCGTGTTCAGTTCTAGAGCAGTGGGCCAATCAGAAGAGCTTGAAGGCTTTCAATCTGGTTAAAGAGAGAGTTCTATGCATAGACCAGTACAAGATGCTTTTGGTATGATAATCTTGGATGTAAACATCATGGTGATTGTGATTACCGCTCAAACTTGTTCTGGGTAAAAACAGCAATGTTTTCCCCGTTGAACACAGAATATTTTATTTTAAGAACATCTAGGGCTGAATAATTAAAGTAAGCCATTGCCTTCTGCTGTCTTCATTAGTTTCAAAAACAGATTTCTGTACAGCTTGAACAGGCGTCTTTGGAGATCTGTCTGCTCTATGAATATAAAGTAAAGCCGCTGCACTTCAGCTCTACAGCATGCTGGATGTTGGTTTATAAGCTAATTATTTTTCACATGTTTGCTTAATCGTGAGCTGAACTAAATCATCCTTTTTTTTGTTGGAAATACTGTAGGTAGGTTACTTTATTTATACCCGAAGGTAGATTTGGTACTAGATACTGTTGCCCTAAAAAAACATGCAAACATAAACCAAAGGAACAGTATGACAGAAAATGTTAGGCGTTTTAAAACTCTACTTTTCCAAAACCATGGTAAACCTTGTAACCGGTTATCATCTAGGGATTATAGTAAGAAATAATCACGGTTTCACGGTTATCACGGTTATTTGCATTCATTGATTTTTAAAACCCCTCTAGTTTAAAACTAAAATTATTTTCAATGTGGTTTTGTAGTTCGGGCCTAAATGAATATTTTGTTAACATTTTAAAAGTTAATTTAATTGACTATATAAAAAACGGTGGATATTATTGGTGCTTTTATTGGTTGCGTGCGCGTCCCTTAATTGGAAATAAAGAACTTGAAGAAGCTTGCCTTAATTAATAGCCTCAGTCATAATTAATCCAGTGTGCGTGTTAATTAGTCTCGGGGTACAAACTAGTGCACAGTTGGCATCACTTTTAGTTTTTGCAATTTTGTTCCGTGCAAAAACACGGTGTTGAGAAACTTTACGATTAATTAACCGTGACATATTAAATCATGGTTAACAGTGAAACCGGTTAATCGCTGCATCCTTATTATCATCCCAAGCCTAATACACAGTAAGAGTTGTATTAATGCAGGCTCTGTTGTGTGTGTTGTGTAGGAGAGGCGGCTCTGAGAGGCGAGTCCAGAATGCAGTCTCTGTCGTCTGCAGTCAGCAACCACCGGACCGGCCCTCCTCCCATCAGCCCCAGCAAGAGGAAACACAGCGCGGAGCAAGCAGACGACGACATCGACTGCAACAGTGAGCATGTGGCCAAGATGAGCCGCCTGTTCGCCGCACAGCTGTAAGTGGAACCAATTAACATCATGTGTCTCATTCAGGGTGCATCAGACAGCTTGTGTCCTCCACCAACACCCAAATCTGCTTTAGAAACTCTTTCAGTACACTTAAAGGGAGATTTCCAGACGTGAGATTCTGGCGGTATGATTATCTTGGGTGAAAATATCACAGTATTGTGATTTCTGCTCTAAGATATGCTCTTTCTAAATGTCTGGGTGTAAAAACAACAGCTTCTTTTCTTAATTGAACACAATATATTTTATTTTAAGTAACATTTATAATATTTGGAGCAGTAAACATAATTCAAATCAATCATTGACTTCTGCTGTCTTCATTAATGTCAAAAACACTGATTTCTGTACTGCTTGAAGAGACATGGAGATCTTTCTTTTCATTGAAACTGGTTATCCATGCTTGGTTCGCACAGTAATGGAATTTAAAGCGGATGGTTTCAAGTCTGAGTTTGTTTCTTCTACGTCTTTACGCTTTTCTCCTGACCTTGAAAATATAATTGGCTGAATCGTAAAAAAGCTGGATTAAGATGGTGTGTAGGGTCGAATCAAGATCTTTTTTCCATTAATCGTGCAACCCTATAGGGTGTAGATAAAACAATTAATAAAAAAACAAACCAAGACCATAGTGGAATGCACCTCGACTATCATCCTTTTCATCTCTTTCCAAAAATGTTTAAAAAATCCCACCCTCCCACAAACAAGGCAGTAGTGTATTTTGAGTGAACTGCCGCTTTAAACGAGGCCTGTGCAGATGGTGTTCCTGCAGAAAGAGCGTCGGGAATGTTTGGGAATGTGCTGAAGGAATTCCTGGCATTCTGGTGCAGCGAGCGGAGCACATGGGCTGTGTGTAGAGCCTGTCCGTGCCCTCGTGGCAGAGCACTGAACATTCCCAGCATTCCTTCCCCGTTCAGAGGACACGAGATGTGCTGTTCAGCAGGCATTGACACACTGGAGCTCGGATTATTTATGGCCAGCAGTTTGCTTGGTGAATTAGGACCCAAGTGCAAGAGAACAACAGAAGCTCAGTCGCCCTGTTAGCATGGCAAGCGTGGTGTGATTTATTTTAGGAGATCATTTTTAACACTTTAGACACCAAAAAAAAAAAAATTGTATAATATATTTAAAATAATAATAATAAAAATGTTATATATATATATATATATATATATTAATATTTATATATATATTAATATTTATATATATATATATTAATAATATATATTTATATATTTTTTATATATATATATATATATATATATATATATATATATATATATATATTTTTTTTTTTTTAAATCATAATCATTAAATTTTAGTTTTAGCAGTTAATTATTTTTCTCAGTTTTCTCAATCATCTAAATAATTGTGATCAATCAGGTTGACCGTTTGTGCAAAGCTTTATTTTATGTGTCACTTAAATGATCAATAATTAATTTCTTCAACAAAATATGCATGTTAATGCTGATGATTACTACTAGACATGCTGTTCAAAAGCTTATATTTGCATTGTAGGACTACACAAAACTGTTTACATCATATGCATGGGACATCCCAATGATGTCAGAAAATCTGTAACCTGATTCTTCCTCTGCAAACTGATTTACTCTTGTGTGTCACATGACCACAGTGTAATCAACCTTTGCAGTATAAAAGTTGCATTTTACAGTATTGTGACTCCAATGTCAAGGGCTTCGACCTTCTCTCTGCATTTAAACTTCGTTTGAATAGATTTGCTAATGCTCTCAGATACACAAACGTTATTTGATCCTCATCCTCATCTTGGCAGCCCGTCAGAACTTGTTGCCAGATTGAAGGATTTCATTCTGCAGCTCTCAGCACCAGCAGGACCTGATCTGGCTTTAGGGCAAACAGTATTTTCATAAGTGACTGCTCTTTTTTACCAATTTTAGCTCCGTTAACTCTGTTTGCAACGTCATATTATATAAAATTAAAATAATTTTGAGTGTGTGTCACACCTAAAAGCAGCAGCAGGACAATAGTGCACTGTCACTTTAAGAGCCGTACACATCCAATTTACTGTTATACATTTTCATTACACATAATCATATGGTGCTGTAATTGTTTTTCGCGACTTGTTGTATTTTCACAATCACCGGAGGACGAAATTGATATTTAATTTTTATTTTAATCTATATATATGTATATATTTTTTGTATTGATCAATTTATGTATGTTAAACCTTTATATTTACCAGTCTGAGTTTTAATTAATTCATTAAAAATTCACCCAAAATTCTGTGTTTCTTAACAAATACAATGTTTTATAATGGTATTACACAGTAATCAAAAGGTGGCCCTGCATTGGTGTGTGGTGTTTTTTTATTTTTATTTAATTTTTTAAGCAAATTGTTTTCTTCGACGCACAGACATTATCATTTCTTGTTTGTCAACGTTTAGTCATTTAGCAGATGCTTTTTGTTCAAAGTGACTTACAAGTGAGGAGGCATGCTGCGATTCAGCAGTTACTACCAATGATACGTGTATAAATGCATGAATTGGCCTCTGTGTTCCCTGCAATGTTGATCAGGCTGGAGGTGAAAGAGCTGCTCTGGATTGTTTTTGTTGGGAGTTTGAGGCTGAAACCGGACACCGCGGGCTCAGGTTTTCCTAAAGAAGGGAGAGAGCGAGTGGGGGCTGGGAAAACTCTTCCTGATCTACTCCTCAACATAAGCTTGTATCCAGCCGCGGAAAAGTCATTTCAGACATTTCTGGCACAAAATGTTGTCCATGAGTGTTTAGAGTCTTGTTCTAGGCAGACACGATGTTGGTAAAAACTGATGTTGCGATATGTTGTGTTTCTGCGGTTTGAATATAATTTCTTGGGATCATTTAGGCAACTCTATTTGCCTTATTTTACATTGATCATGAGTGCACATGCATAAAATAATGCATTACAACAAGCACACGCATACAAATGAAACAGACAGTGCTTTGTTTTCTAACAGTATTGAAGTACAGCAATAAAATAAATGTAAAACAACACTAAACAGCAGTCAACATTTGAAGTGGATCAAAACCACCACAAAAAATCATAGTTATCCTAAAACTATTCGTCAGCACCCTTTCTTATTTTGATTAAATTCTTTAATCCAAGTGTTGACTACTGTGTCTTCATTGTGTAAATAAATACAATTAATCTTTGTTGAAGCTGAAAATGTGATGATTTCTTATGCCTGAATGGTTTAAATCCTAATTATAATCCTAATATAACATTGCAGATACGGTGATTAAGCTATTGCAGATACACACAGTGCAGTATTGTTGCTGAAATTATATATTGTGCAGTCCTAGCAGCCACACACACACACAAATCTGTAGATTTTTAACCCATCATGGAGTATGTATGTGTGTGTCAGAGTGTATTTATTCAGTTTTTATATTCATTTCAGTAGGACTACATTGAGGGTGGCGCAGTGGGTTTGCGCTGTCACCTCACAGCAAGGTTTCTGGTTCGAGCCTTGGCTGTGTCAGTTTGGCGTTTGTGTGTGGAGTTTGCATACTCTGCTTGTGTTGGCATGAGTTTCCTCCGGGTGCTCCGGCACAGTCCAAAGCATGTGTGTGAATGAATAAAAGTGTATGGGTGTTTCCCAGTGATGGGTTGCAGCTGCGCTGTTTAAACCATAAACTGTTTAAGTTGGCGGTTCATTACGCTGCGGCGACCCCTGATAAATAAAGGGACTAAGCCGAAAAGAATATGAATGAATATTACATTGACTAATGTCCAAATGTTTGCAGTGCTCCTCATAAGAGTGCACCCACTTTTGAAAATGATCGCTTATATTAATTTCTCAGTGAATGTGGACAGCATATTTTGGTGCATTTAAACAAAGCAGTTTTATTAGCTCATATTAAATTGGTTATATTTATTAAAATGAAGAGTTTGGTCACTGAACATCTTAAAATAGAAAGATTAATACATTAAATTAATCAATTTATTGCATTTTTTCCCTTTTTATTACAATTTTATTTAATTTTTTTAATATTTTAGGGACCGAGCACATGCAGTGCACATAGGCTCTATTGGATTTGGTCTATTTCTTCTTCTACTCTAGAATGAATCACATTTTGAGGGCCTAAACATGCTCAAACTCACAATACTTCAGCTTTAATTAATATTTTCCTCTGTTCTCTGTCATACTAAGGCCATCGGGCGGCGGTGAGTGCAGGTGCGAGGTCCCCTTCATTGCTGCTTGCAGCTTTAATTTGGATGTAGTCATTTTTGTACTGTGATCTAATGTAATCTAATCTGATGTACATGCAAACATATATTACTGTAAAGCATCCTGTAGAAAATATGATTGTAATTGAGAGATCAGTGAGGGGTCAACTCATTTATGAACGCTGTATATGATTTATTTACAATACAGTACAAGTGACATACTCCTTTATTTTAGTAGATCTATTTTATGAGAGACTTTCATTGTCAAACAAGTGGATCTAATTGGATTTGCATTGCAAAGTTAAACAGTTATTGTTTTTCTATTAAATGTTTTTAGGTACTATACTTCCAAAATCATTTATTTACACAGTTTTGCACACAAATAGCTATAGCATAGTCTTTAAATAAAAGAAAAAAAAATGTATTGTTTTTATTTATGTTTACTTTACTATTGTTATTCTCCCAAAATCATTCTACATAATTAGATTTTTTTTATTTCAATATTCTGTGCAGAAATGACAAAATAATGTCCACAGCTTGTGTCTGACACTAGTTATAAATCATGCGTGTTTTTATTCTGTAGTGTTTTCATATGTACTTTGTGTATGTTGTTGTATGTTTCAGTCTGCTCTTCTCTGTCAGTTCCAGACTAAACAGTTTGAACACAGAGAGATAAGACCGTTCATTAGCAGCAGTGAATCAACCCACGAAACACTCATAAACGCAGAAACTCAGGCGGACATATTGTTGTGGAAGTGGGCTTGGAGTCAGGGTGGGGGCCATTTTCTCATTTTCTCTGCTGCCATGAAAACAAAGGGCCTCTTATCCGGTCAGCCCACTGCTTGCTTCGGCTTGTCCCACTGAAAACGCCAAAATAAGAGTCTCTCTAGTGCACTAAGTCACTGAAAATAACATCTTCCTTCTATAGTGTCTACACTTCAGTAGTTGAGATCATAAATGTAACTTTACTTTAATTTGTTTATGCATTCCTGTATAGACGTGTGCAAGAAATGCAGGGCTGTGCAGTATATCAAAATTACCATGATATTGCAAATGTGTGTATGGCAATATGTATACTAGGGTTGTAACAATATACCGTTATGACGGTTTACCACGATTTGAACGTGCACGATTATCATACCATGAACAATTGCATATCAACGGTTTTAACCCTTAAAGACCGAGACAGCTGCCCGCGGCTAAAAAGAAGTATTGCTCTTAAATGTTTAATAACTTTTGATCCGCTGATCCGATTCATACAATTCAAAGATTTGCATAAAGAAGAGAATCTCAGCTTTCCAGTGCTGTATCACATAGCATTCGAAGACTTTCAGAGGCTCCGGAATCAGTGCGGTTACGTCATCAACATTTGACAACGCTGATTTGACAAAGAAACGCTCGTCACTGTGTCTCCGGACAAATCAGACATGATACATTGATGCATTGTCCCTCCTCCATGCCCAGATTGGTTCAAACTCGCTATATCACAACCAATAAGCATAGGTTTCGCTTTTGTTTGTGGACCAAGCTTTTTGAACAACACGGAATGAGAGATAGGCATACATTTATGCGCGGCTAAATAAAACGCAAAAAAAAAAAGTTTTGCATGAAATAATTCTCATACTAAGTACTTTTGCATGCACAGCAGCACAGAAACATGACAAAACAGTGACACAGCAAAGACGAACTGCTGCTCTTGCTGTTTTCAAAAGACGCAAATGAAGATGCAGCGGTTTGTCAGTCTGCATTGCAGACAACCATATCCAAATCCATATCCACAGACAACCATATCCATGCTGGCACATAAAACCTAAGGATGTTCCATATTGAATCTAGTTTCGTTATGTAACTATTTATAGTATAGTAAATATTTATATCTATTTTTTTACTGAGGATTTGCACCATGTTTATTTGGACTTTATTTGGACTTTGACACATTATTTATTATTTTCTTATTTTTTATTTGTTCATTGTAAGTGGTGTTGTTTATAGTAACTAAAAATATATTATTTGGAAAGTCAAATTTGCTTCACTGTTCTATTATTTTGTAACATTTGTAACATACCGTATACCGCGAAACCGTCAAACCGTGGTATTGTTTTAGACGATTATCATACCGTAAAAAATTCATACCGTTACAACCCTAATGTATACTACTACCAACTAATACTAGCTATGCACTTCTACTACTACTGCTAACTACCACTACTAGCTACTAACTTCTACTACTACTATTTACTACTATTAGCTACTGGGGGTTGCACCGACTTGTCGACTAGTTGACTGGTCGACTTTAATGCTCTGCCATGGCACTTTTTGATTGACCTTGATTTTGATGCTCTGCCTAAGTCACGTGGTTTGACCAGAAGTACATGGCACCTTTACACTCGAAGATAGTTCACTGACTAAAACTGGATTATTTTGGGTGAACTTTAAGTCATCAAACAGATGCAAGTAAGGTCGCTCCATGCAAATACACTTGAGCAGAAGCTAGCTAATCATGTAGTCGAGGCTGTTGTCCTCTGCGAAGAGTAGATGATGTGACGTATTTTGTGAATGAACCATGAAGCGTGCAGAAACTATGTAGTGCGCAGCCGCTGGAGGTGTGACAAACTTCATAGCATGTGTAAACATCATCCCGGTGAAGATGTGCTTCGAAGAGACTTCTGATAAACAATATGAGCCTGCAAACTCATAAAAACGCCAACTTGAGCAGGATCATAGTGGTGAAATATAGGTCTGAGCAAGCTTCTGTAATAGACCATTTTTGAGGGATGTAAACAAAAAACCTGTTCCTGACGTATTTCCTGTTTTAAATTTGACATTTTCGTAGTATCTGAGAGTCCAAAAAGTTCCACTTATTGATAAATAATGTTACAATATCTGTTAAAACACCATGCAATGATTGAATCGCCTCTTGTTACAGATATGAAATAGTTTGACAATAAGCAGGAAATGTTCATGGGCCAATGGCATCACCACATTGAAATGGTCTATAGGCCTGTACTAGACAGTGTAGTAAGGCTTAACATTACAGCCTTTGTCTTTTGTGTGTTATGTTGTTATGAAATAACTTCATCTGTATTATCTGTGTGCTGACGACATATGCAATACTTCTGTTGCTTTGTTTTTGCAGCGTGTTATGAGCGGTCAAACAGAATATGTATATATTTCTGCAAATAAATTGCAAATTGTGGTGATGCAAAACATTTGCATCTTGTTTTATTAATGACGTCACCAGCGACTAGTCGACATCGACTCGACTTTGATATCATAAAAGTCGACTTACAAAAAACTTAAGTCATTCAACACCTACTAGCTACTAACTACTACTACTACTGATTCTACTATCAGCTGCAACTACTACTAACTGCAACTACATACTACTACTTGCTGCTAACTTCTACTACTTACTGCTACTTCTACTATCAGCTGCAACTACTAATTTCAGCTACTACTAACTTCTACTACTTACTACTACTACCTGCTACTAAATTCTACTACTTCTACTGCTACTTAGTACTAGTTGCTACTAAATTCTACTACTATTACTACTATCAGCTGCAACTACTAACTTCTACTACTAGTTTTTAGTTCCTAAATCATTGCTCATAAATCCACAGATTTTTTTTAAAAATATATATATTTTTTATTTATGTATAAAGTTTTCAGCTCCTACATTTTCAATCATTCCACATAAATCCACAGCTTTATTTACAAAACACTGCATAGAAATAATAATGTTTGCAGATGCTGCCTGGCCCTATAACAATTAAAAAAAAGGTATTGCATCACATACTGAATATTGCATATAGCATATTTCTTCAATATCGCACAGGCCTAAAGGAAAGCCGTCTGATTTGCTGGGTTCTCCTGGATCTGGGAATAATCCGCGGTGGCCTGTGTGTGTTCCTGCTGGGAACTTGGAAACTGCATCTTTCTCATGCATCCACAGCCAGCAAAAAAAGGCACTGCCAGCATGGTCAGGGTTTATGAAATAATGTTTTTCAGTTAACTTTTATGTATAAACACACGCAGGAGCGGCTCGTTTGTGTTTGGATTGTAATTTGTCAGTAGTTCAGTCTTAAGTTAGCCAAACGCTTTAAACTGATTACACACGGTGTGTTTGTAGATCCAAACTCTAAAGCTGACATTTACCTTTTTGGCTGCTGCTTTAACCACAACGGCCTGAAATAATCAGTGTGCCAGAATGTAACTTCAGTTACCACATTTTATATGCGCAACTGGGAATGAATGAATTAATGAACAGAAATGCAACCGTTTAAATATCTGCTGCTCAGTATTGGGAAGATCTAACATTGCTATATTTAGTTTTTCCTGATATACTTATTGCTATTTTTAAATACATTATTTATACATTTTCTATAATGTGCTCAGCTTATATGAGTGCATCCTTCACAAATCTCTCATTTAAATTATTATTTTCTATAGCAGATATCTATATAGAATTTTCAAACTTTTCATCCCGCGACTCCTAAAATACCAATGCCCGTGACCCCCAAATTATTCAGAGGTGGTTATAAATATACAAATGTTGCATACACAACAATATAAACATTAACATATTAACAACAACAAAAAACAGTCCAACAACCATATAATTTTTATAGTCAATTATTAATTTGTTTAATTTAATATTAACCTCAGCTAAAGAGACTGGTGGACACAATATTTTCAGCACAAGTCTATTCTTGATTTAATTTTGGAGACCACCACTCAGAGATCATTCTCAATATTCCATTGTGGCTTTTTAATATATTTGATTTCCATAAAGGTGCCAGAAAGTTTAACCTGGTGCTATAAAGTCAATTTGCTGCAGCTGACGCTGTTGTTAATCTAACAGAAACACACAAGCCAAAACAAAAATTTAAGGCTGATGACTTTTCCTTTGCATGTTGTTGTTTTTTGCTATTAAAAACTACTATTTTTATCTTCTGTGGGTTATGGTTAAAATATGGTAATTCTAATAGTTTAATAAATTTATTTGATTTTGGAAATAACCAAGTGACCCCCTGTCAGTGTCCCACCACCCCCATTTTGGGAACCACTGTTCTATATGATGCTTAACAATATGATATTTGTCCATATACATTAGATTGGTCAGTATTCAAGCCAAATCTGAAGCTTATCTAACAAACAAAAAACTTATGATAATGGTCCAAACACTAGTAGCCTAAATTTATATCTTAGAGAAAAGTATTAAAGGATTTCAAAAAGAGCAAAAATCAAGGAAAAAAAAAAAAAAAATATATATATATATATATATATATATATATATATATATATATATATATATATATATATTTGTGTGTGTAATATAAATTGATATATATATATATATATATATATATACTTTATTTTGCATGCATTTAAATGCATTCTTTTTTATTTATAAAGATGTTTGAAGAATATATTTTAATAAATATATCTGTAGAACAAATCTGTTTTGTTTAAATGCAAAAAACATATACGACTAAAAATAATTAAACTAGAGTTGCTTTGTGTTGTTTAAGTGTTTTGAACAGTATGTATTACTGATTTTTACAGAGAAATGTATACAAATACTCATTTATAAACAGTAAAAAAGTCACGCTTTACTGCTTCTCAATATAAAAACAGCAACAGTAGAGAATGCATGTTTATATGCTGTTATGGCTTTGAT
Organism: Danio rerio; assembly: GCF_052040795.2. Taxonomy (NCBI): domain Eukaryota; kingdom Metazoa; phylum Chordata; class Actinopteri; order Cypriniformes; family Danionidae; genus Danio; species Danio rerio. The sequence goes on from NC_141031.1 coordinate 857,205, forward strand.
TATAATAGAAGTCAGTGGGGCAAAAACAGCCACAAACATAAACAACGAGAGTTGATTTGCTCAGTGTTTTGAGTTGTTGCAAATTTTCAAAGCATTTTCACAAAATATGTGTCATAATAAGATTCGTCAGAAAAAATCTTTCCATTTGCTAAAACACAGAGACAATTATGGCCAAATTAAGGCTCAGAGATTGGATGAAAATATCCTTAACGTATAGTACCACAAAGGTTAATGTTTTAAAGCTAAAGGCTCTGTAAATGGGTGTGATATTGAGCAGCGTGAATACTATCAGATGAAGTATTTCCACTGTTTGCATCCTGTGGTTCTGCCTTCCTCGCCTTGATTTCTCCCAGATGTTTCCTGTATCTTTGTGGGCGAGCGTCCAGCGACTTGAAGGAGAAATAAGAGAGAAATCCTCCTGCCAAGATCGTGAGGTTTTGCCGCGCGGCTATGAAATGCAATTATGAGAAAATGTCCCCGGTTTATTGGCCTGCATCTGTGACTAAAGTGAGTCTTGCGGAGTTCACATCACTTCTATAAAGTCTGGATCAGACCGCCCACCCTACTCCTATTTCATCCTCGGTTGGCGCAAAAGATGATTGTTCACTTTTTAGTTGTTTAGTTAAACTCGGTTATAATAAAAATAAATGTAGAAAGGTTTGCATGTGGTTCTTGTACATTGATTTGAATAAGTAGATTACTGTGGGAGAACTAGTTTAAGATGCTACAGTTCACTTCACTAATTGTTTTACCAAACCCAAGACCTTGACTTGAAATGCACAATGGGCTCTTTCATTGATCAGAGCACTTAAAGAGGGAGTAGTTTAGAGAGAGCGGTTATTTTTATACGTTTCTCTCTTTTTATTGCTGATGTTTAAACAACTTGAAATTAAATTTTGCACCGGGTCATGCTAAGACATTAATGAAACGGTCATTTACTTACCTAAAATAATTTGAATAATGTTGGAAACCTGTAACCATTTACATCCATAGTTGGAGAAAGAAATAATATGGATGTCAATGGTTACAGGTTTCCAACACTCTGTAATATTTCTTTATTTGTGTTTAACAAAAGATTATCTGATTCAGACCAAGTCAAATGTGAGTAAATTATTAATTTTTTAGTGAACTGACCCTTTAATTCAAACTCGCACATAACCAGAGTACATTAGGCTATACCAGATGCTTTTAGGCTTGCTGTTTTTTCATTTTTAATCAGTTTTTGAGAGGAAATAGCACATATTTACCTATTAGTTATGTTCTTTTCCTATTTATTACAATTTTTATTCATATTTTCCCCCATTAATTTAGCTGTAGTAATATTCAGACTGTTGTTTGTTAGATAGTTGATCAGTTTTGTCTTTGGTACTGTCTGATCTGGTACTATCGCACCTCTATTGGAAACAAGAAACTTATGCGAGCTCTAGAAAAGAAAAGATGCGATATGTGAACGGCACCCAAAAGGCCGCCGTCATTTGCGATCTCCAGCAGTTGATCTTCTTCCACAGATATGCCGGATTCACCTGATTTGTTGTCAAATGAGTTTCAGATTCATTCCTTGGCAGTTCGTTGGGCCTTCACTGGGCCTTTACCTCTTCTCAGAGAAACTTTCTAGAGACGTCTGTTTCTTACTTCATCTGCTGCTTGTTGGATAAATTTGTGACTGAGATGTAACCAAGAGAGAAATGTCATTTTTCAAAACAAAAGACTTAATATATAATAAATATAACAGAAATAATAAACGATTTCTTGTGCGGCTCGGTACCAATTGATCCATGGACCGGTACCGGGTGTAGAGGACCACTGATCTAATGTACATGCACAAATATATTACTGTATATATTACACTTTTACTAAATAATCTTACATGTTCATCAGTGTATATCACTGCAGAGACATTTACAACTACAAACTTTAATACCACTCCATAAACAACATTGTAGGCACGAACTCCCATCAGGACTTATTTTGCCTTGTGTTCAACATTGTGTCACTGTGCTACAAGTGGGCAGATTACTGACAGAGATATTGAGAATTATGCTGGTCAAGTCTTTGCTTTTCCTCTGCTTATGTAGTGTGCTTTAACCCATGTGCTCTTGAATGTTTGGGTTTTTGCATGAGTTCATCAAAACACAGATGTACATGTTTACACATGCACAGTATATCGTTTCAGCATCCATATCTCATTGATGAATGTAGTCAGTAGTGCAATAGTCACATCGCAAGATCTACAGTGTTGAGTTGGATTATAATAACCAGCCACCAGACTTCAGCACGTGTGATTTGTGGGGTCGTTGTAAAGTTTGACCCTATAGAGGGAAAGATTTCATTTGGATTTTGTGTTTAAGACCTGTGACAGCAAATTTAAGTCAATAAGTTAAATGGTTTGAAGCTTTAACAGATCAAGTGTATTTATACAGCGAGGACGATACGGTTTTATTTTACAAATGATTATTGAATTTCTTTACTCCAACACTGTTGGATTCCACAGAAAACCATAAAAAGTGCTTCATTTAATTTGTGTCTTTGTTGTATTCGTCTATGCTTTTAATTTGGTTATTATATTTTCTGAAGATGCTCCCCTACATAATCCCAATCAATCTAAAATGGTGAGTTGCATCCAGATAGTGATGTCATCTCGTGAAATTAAATTCACTTCAGTGTTGCAGACAAATCCAAAGCATTGCCATGTCCATTTTTCACAATAACATGCAGAATTCTGGATCTTCTGGAGTTCCTGGTGGTTTTAATAATCCTAAACAGAATTGGGAAATATACTTTCTTGAAGCAAATGGTTTTGAAAGCACTCAAGGAAAATTGCCAGAAGGTTTTAGCTGGCATCTGAGAGGAATAGCAGAGAACTGAAAGATCTGGAGGAATAAAAGGGACCCTTGCTCTTTGTGTTTGAGGGATCTCTATTGAAGAGGCTTTCAGCAGGTTTCTCTCAATATTCTCCCAGATCTGACCTTCCTGCTGACATTACGATGTCTGATCTCTTGTGTTTAAATGTGCATCACATTAGCTAAATTACTGATATTAGTAATAATGCATGAAGCACTGAACTCACTTTCTATTACATTTACTGATCCGTGTCCAACACAAGCATGAAAGCTGCCTGGGGAAATGTCCAGTTGTGTGCATTTAATTTATTTATTTACATTTGTTTTAGCTTGAAATGACTAGATTTGCCTGTGTAAATGTGCATAAATGAAAGGTAAATGGTTTTGTAGCTGATGGATGCTTGGACATTTACTCAATGATATACAGTATACAGTGAATAATTAAATATGTAAATTATAATTCATTTAGATCCTCACCCTTCCTTCACACCACCATGTCTCTCCTAATACATAAGTCTGGCTTTCCTAAGTACAAGGAGGTTATTTAAAGTCCAAAACTTTAAGGATGCATGTCTTTTTACAGTATTTAATATTTCTTGATTGGTTTTTGTTGTGTAAACTTGATCTGCAGGATATTGGAAAAATCTGACATTGTGATATTCTGTTTTACTGCGATATATATACTGATATGAATATCATTTGACAAGCCGATTTAAAGATTTCATTCATTTAGAGTGACTGAGATGGTCAAGTCTTTTTCATACAGAAGATCTGCATAAAACATGATAAATTACAAGCAAAAACAAATGAACAGTGCTTTACTGTTTTCTGCAGTCTAACAGTGTTCAAGTACAGAAATTGAGCAGTCAAATGTAAAATAGCATGGTCATCAGTGTGTATATATAATTAAAAAATAGTTTTTAATAATGTTTATCTTTTAATCTTTAATAAATAATCTCATCCTGGTGTGTGACTTGCTGATACACAACATGATTAGTTGATTTAAATGTAAGTTTTTGTCCTATTATTGAACTAATGTAGAAAAGCAACTTCATAGTAAGCCAACATTAAATCAACAATGAAACTGCTTGATTGCAGACATGATTAACCACTCGATGCCCTTAAACACTACAGTAGTTTATGAACATATAAAAGCAAACTAAACCCAAGCTTATAAGGTGTAAACTGACTAATTGAATGAAGTGTGGACATTTTTATAATGCCGTTTCAGACACGTGAGAAAAGATGTGAGCCAGCAGCTCAGCAATCAAACGTACACACACACACACACACACACACACACACACACACACACACACACACACACACAAAAGAACTTTTGTTTCTAATAACAGCCTGCTGTTTACTTGAAGATGGTTTAAATCAGTGTACTGTGGTGCTGTCATTATATCTCAGCTAAAGTAAATGTGTAAACTGTGTGTGTGTGTTTATGGTAAGGGTTGATCTTGCAGAGGAAGGGATTGTGAAGGAGTAGTTTCTGACAGTAAGACAGATTTCCTTCCACTGCTTTCCATTAGTTGTTGTGAGGACAGTAATTTCCGGTAGACGTAACCGTTCACTTGCGGATGCTTCTCCTGCCAATTGTGTTGCCAAGTAACAGACCATTTCAACAAGGATCGCAGCTGAGACTGGAGTAAATTCTGAAGGTGGAAAACGCTCCACATACTCGGCCCCTTTTCTCATTAATGATAAAAATTTAAAATTAGTAATAAAGAAACGTGAATAATTAAACACTGATAAGCCTTTTAACAATAGTTTATTAAATGTTTTACACTTTTATTTTAGGCCGTTTGACATTTTTCATATTCCGTTTTGTTTGCAAATTTAGTGTTTTCTACTTAAATTATTATTGATTCAATGTTTTATTTATTTATTTTATTTACCTGTATTTTAAACGTTTTTACTTTATTTATTTTTTTAGGATGAAAGTTAGTAATAGAAAGCATGAATAATTAAACTATTAATCTGCAACAAATTATTATTATATTTATTTTTTAGGGACTATGAACATACTTTTCCGTTCTCCTATCCTGTTCAGTTTTTTTAATTCAGTGTTTAATTAATTTTATACCTGAATTTTCCCCTATTTTATATTCTTGAGCTTTTTATGGTTAATTTAAATCAGTAATAGAAAGCATGAGTAAATAAACAAATGTATTATTTATCAACAATAATTGATTAAAAATGAAATACCTTTGTCAATCAGTGTTTTCTACTTTAAATTTGACCATAATAGTTCAGTTAACATAAAATAAAAAAAATAAAAATCCAGGTAAATAAAAAAAATATATAATTTTAAAGAATAACTTAAAAATTGTTCTCAAATTAAGTGTTTTCTATTTAAATTATTATTAATTAAATGTTTTATTTACATGTATTTTTTTTCTCTTTTTAATTTTTCTTGAACATTTTTTATAGTAAAATTCAAAGTTGGATAATTTAACATGTTTATTAATCTTCAGCAAATTATTATAATAAGTTCAGTGTTTTTGTTTATTTGAATCTTTTTCTGGGACTCTCTTTATGGTCAAATTTTGTTAGTAATAGAAAGCATGAGTAATTAAACAAATTCATTGTCAACAGTAATTGATTAAAAGTTAAACGCCTTTTATTTTAGTCCCTATGACGAAAATATTCAGCGTTTTCTACTTTAAATTTGACCATAATAGTCCAATAAACATAAAATAGAAAAAAATCCAGATAAAAAAAGTTGGTAATAAAGAAATAAGAATAATAAAACTTACATAAGTCTTTCAAAAAAACATTTATTAAAAGTGTGTGTAACATTATTTTAGGGCCTATGGCATATTTTCATATTCTGTTCTGTTCTAGAATTTAGTGTTTTCTATTTAAATTATCATTTATTCAATGTTTCATTTGTTTTATTTAGCTGTATTTTTTTCTCTATTTTTTATTTTCTTGAACATTTTTCTATGATAAAATTTAAAGTTAGCACTAGAAAGCTAGGATAATTTAAAACGTTTATTAATCTTCAACAATTTATTATAATATTTACTTTTTAGGGACTATAAACACTTTGCCTATTCAGTTTTTTTTTTAATTCGGTGTTTTTAATTAAATATTTCTAATTTCCAGGTTTTATTTTTATTTTTAATTTACCTGAATTAATTTTTTCCTCTATTTTCTTGTTCTTTTTATGGTAAAATTTTAAATTAGTAATAAAAGCATGAGTAATTAAATTCATTATTCCTCAACAATAATTGCCTAAAAGTTAAACACCTTTTATTTTTAATCCATCATTTTCTATTCTGTTCTGTTCTCCTATTCAGTGTTTTCTACTTTTAGGAAAATTTAAATAAAATTAAATATGCAGGTAAATAAAAAATAAATAAATGAGTAAAAAATTGAATCAAGTGAAATTTAAGTTGGTAAAGCGTAAACGATTAAACAAACAACTTTTATTTTTAGTCCCCATGACATCTTACTCTGTTCTCAAATTCAGTGTTGTTCATTTCAGGCTGAGACTGTAGTTCATCTTCAGCGTTTCTCCTCCTGAAGGTGGTTGAAGCTCCCCGATCTCAGATTGTGCACTGAAAGCATCTCCTTCAAATACCTGATTATAGTTTCAGTGGCTGTTGTTGGGCTCTGTTGTGCCGCTGAAGGGTATTAAGTTCTGTTCTCTTCCTGCGCAGCACAGATGAAGCCCTTTCAATGCTGCTTTCGGCCCCTCGCTGGGCCCCCGCACTGCTGGCAGCAGGAGAGCGATCCTTCCGGAAGGGTGGATGGCTTGTGTGTGTGTGTGTGTGTGTGTGTGTGTGTCTATTCTTTTAAGAGGGAATAGAAAAACAGGAAAGGAGGTCGGCGGAGGGAAAGGGCCTTTTGTAAGCAGTGATCTGAGCTAATGTAGAGTTGTGAGAACAAATGGAACAAAACTGTCTTTGAAACAATGCAGATTACTGGCTAAACGAATGCTTGAACGCTAGCAGTGTTGACTAGCGATGGGAGAAACTCAAATCAAAGCAATTGAACCAATTGCGACAAAATGATTTGAAATTGCTATTTTGAAGTGTTTGAAACGGCACATGCTAAGGACACCTGCTGGCCAAAACTTTAAATTCAACTAAATAAACAACAGAAAATATATTTGATGTATATAAAATATATATAGAATAGCAAGTTTTGAACTTTAAATCGAAAGTATAACCTGTACATGAACTTAGCATATCATCTAAACTTTAATTATTTAAATATTACGTGTCTACATAATGTGTGGGCTCTGCTAAATAGACCAACAAGAGATTATTAACTAATGTTGTTAGTGCTGTCAAACTATAAATCACATCCAGAATAAAAGTTTGTATTTATTAAATATGTATGTGTACTCGCTGAATACAAATTGTGTGTGTGTGTGTGTGTGTGTGTGTGTGTGTGTACACCGCCTGCCTAAAGTCTTGTCATAGATCTCAGTTGTAAGAGCGACCAATAATAACATGACTTCTAGTTGATCATTTGGCAAAGTGTCGGCAGATGGATTTCCCAATCATCACCAATACTGCAGAAGACCTACTGGAACCGCATGGAGCTAAGATTCTCATAGAAATCAGTCAAGTTTGGTGAAGGAAAGATCATGGTTTGGGGTTCATTCAGTATGGGGAGATCTGCAGAGTGGATGATCAACATCAACAGCCTGAGGTATCAAGACATCTGTGCTGCCCATTACATTACAAACCACAGGAGAGGGACAATTCTCCAGCAGGATAGCGCTCCTTCTCATACTTCAGCCTCCACATCAAAGCTCCTGAAAGCAGAGAACGTCTGGCTGCTCCAGGATTGGCCAGCCCAGTCACCAGACATGAACATTATTGAGCTGATGAAGGAGGAGGCATTGAAGATGAACACAAAGACTCTTGATGAACTCTGGGATCCTGCTGAAGGCTTTCTTCGCCATTCCCAATGATTTTCTTAATCCGTGATTTGAGTCATGTCAGAGATGTATGGATGCAGTCCTCCAAGCTCATGATGGAGTCAGACACAATCTTCATTCTGTCTCCACTGCAGCAGGACTTTATATTCTATACTGGACATTATTTCTGTTCAGTGACGAGACTTTAGTCTGAGCAGAGTCAGACCGCACTGTCCTCATCAAATCAGTCAACATCAAGACATGATCAGATTTAATTGAGCTCAAATCAGCAAAATCTAGTGGCCTTTGCCTTTCATAGAGACACTTCAGACACCAAACGATCAACTAGAAGTCAAGTTATTATTTGTTGCTCTTTAAACTTGAAAAGGCCTGAAGATTTTGGTCAGGTAGTGTATATATGGCTAATGATGTTGACTTCAGGAACAGTAAAACAGAAAATGTCACCAGTTTTAAAACCTTGACTTCTCAAAACCAGTTATTGTCCCATGCCTACTCACTACAATCCCTCCTTTGTTTCTCTTCCAGAGGAAAGCCTGCCAACGGGGACTACCGCAAGGACCCCCGGGAGCGCAGCCGCAGCCCTATCGAGCGCATGGCGGCCCCCAGCATGAGTCTGGTTGGTGGGCATCATCTCTACATGCCCAGCCTGGCCCTGGACCAGCCGCTCGCACTGACCAAAAACATGGACTCCAGCCGCAGCATGGGCATCTCTCCTACTGCCAGCCCTGTGGAGCGCCAGCAGGTACAGACACTCACCGCTGCAGTCATTCACATTCACCAGTCAAAAGCTCCTTTCAGTCTTATAATAGAGTCTTCAGTAGCTTCTAGTTTAAGGTCTGTTATCTTTAATAATCACTGATCTTCACTGCCTGATTGATATATGAATGTACAATAAGCGCTGTATTACATTACATTGTTCAGCGTCCTGTGTTTAAAGTATGAACATATATTTTACCACAGTATTTTCAATGGAGTTTCTGCACTCGCCTGCTGATGCTGGCGTCACTTGTTTAAATGGATTTTCATCAAGTTTTACGCTTAAGCAACTAAATGAATGCGTGAGTCTATTTAATTGATTATTTTAATTACTTTACATCATCTAAAAGAAACTGTATACAATTGAAAATAGTCACATTAACCTTTTACCAGACGTTTATCGGTAGGAGATGAAACACTATTTGGGGTCTCATATTTTTGGAGTCTGAGATCTTTTTCAGGAGAGAGACTTGTTCCAAAGCGGCCTGAGATTAGGCATATGCTCGCTTAAACTTGTATTCTTAGATAAAACCTTAAACTGTTGAAGATTTTTATTTGTTATATTATTATGTATTTTCTTATCTATTATTAACTGCTGTTGATGAAGTTTTTTATGTTTGACATATATCAGTGTTTCCTCTTGGATTTTTTCCAGCTGTGGCGACAGGTCTTTTATGCAAATCAACCTATGGGGTTATTTCAATGACAAATAGAGAAATGTGGTGAGCGCAGTATTACGCCTGGTTTATACTTCTGCGTCAAGTGACCGGCGTAACCCATGGTGCATGCAACGCGTGTAGCTGTGCATTCATACTTCTTCTGCTGTTTCTGTTGGTCTGCATTAACACGTCTAAAACGCTAGTTGGCAGTGAGGTGTAAATGTTCCTCTGTGTTGAGTTTCTCCACTGCTGTTTGGCTTTTCTGAACACTTCCGGGATGTACAAGTGGCTCAAACTCGCTCATTTTGAAGCAGGAACCGGCGGACGTGCAACAACTTTACCTATGAGGTAAACACAAAACAAAACTTTCCATCCGGAGCTCCTTCACGGGACTCCACACTTGTAAACAATCGCTCCATCGGGCTCACGCGGCTCTCGGTCCCTCTCGGTTTTTGAGAGTTGCACGTCAGCGACGCTGACAGCCATGGCGTAGGGCTATGCGTCAACGCGTAGGCTGCGCCATAGCATATGTGTGCGCTTGACGTTGAAGTACAAATTAACCTTTACATGTCGGGATTGCATTTAAGTAACATTAATACGAGCATGCCAGTCTCTGCTTGTGCGCTGATTTTCTCTGCTCGTGCACAAAACTTCTTGCACGTTCTCAAACACGCTGTTCAAGCGCAGATCTTCTTGTGCGCTCTCAAATAAATGCTGCTGAAGTGTGATTATGATTTATGTAGCGAGTATGTCTCCAACATTTATTAGATTTGCTAGGAATATTTCTGAATGTCTCCAATAGACCTAGAGAGCGGGATTAATGCGTCCTGGAGTAAAGTGAAATAGCAGTAAACTCCAGCAAGATAGCGTTAAAGTCTTTGTATGCAGAATCACAGACCTTTATCTATAAGTATAATTATGTAAACTGTGTTCATCTTAACTGAAAGCTACGTCGTGTTTGCTGACCTCAAGCATGTCAGCAAGTCACCTTAAAATGTTGAACAAATAGCGCACAGCCCTACTAACTTACGGTAACAGAAAAGTTTGCGCTTTTATAATTGATTTACCTTTTAATGCGTTTTGGTGCGATTATAACCCACTATTAAAAACAACAACAACAATGACTGAAAGAATGAATGTAGCTGAAACCATATTTATTTATTTATTTATTTATTTATTTATTTATTTATTTTAAATTCACATACAGGGACCCCTGCTTTGTCCTTATGTAATTTGTAAACGTTCATATGAAGCTGTTTTAGTCATTATATTAGCCCCTTCTTTGAACTCTGGGCTTTTCCAGTGTTTTAAGATGATCTGCTGCTTGTGGGTTAAATTTGGGTGCGCAAGTGACCCAATGTAACCCACCGAGAGAATACGGTCATTTTTCAAAATAAAAGACTTTTCAAAATAAAAAAGATCCTACAGACACGGATAATAAATAAAACAGAAATAATTTATGATTTCTTGTGCGGCCTGGTACCAGTTGATCCAGTTGACTTCTAGAAATTGAATTTCCCACCATGATTACTGTGAACTCTCCTTTTGTAATATTTGACAGTGGTATTAATGTACCAAGCTGTTTAATTTTATTTTTAACATATTATTATAGTTATAGACAAGTGATGTTTATAAAATGTGGTAGACTTGATCTGTGTTTTATTAAATTTTTTTGCCATGACATTGCTGAAGAAGCTGATATGGACAAACTCAAATCTCTCCATCTCCCATTTATATTATCTTTATTAAACAGAACATTGGGAAAATGTATAAAATAATCAATTTAACTGGAGGGCTAATAATTCTGACTGTGTGTGTTCAGAACCGGCCCTCTGTGATCACCTGTGCTCCAGCTAACAACCGTAACTGTAACCTCAGCCACTGCACCGGCTCCCACAACGGCTGCTCCCCCGGCCTGAACGCCAGCTACAGGAGAGCCTCCAACTGTGAGTACAGCAGGAATACTGACCCACCAACACATCACCACAGACAATACACTGTCACTCCATCATCACTGAACCCTGCAGGATCCTGTAATGTGGTATTGATATCGCCTAACACTGAATTAACATTGCAGATCCTCTGATGTCAGTCGGTAGGGGAAGATAACCGGTTTTCCACAGTTTAGTAAAGTCATGGTTTTAAAACTGCTAAAATGTTCTGTTATATCACTCATGCGGTAGATTATTGTTTAACCTGTCACACTTATTACAATATCATGTCTTAAGTCAGGGGTGCCAAACTCGGTTTGTGGAGGGCCGCTGCCTCACACAGTTCAGTTCAGGACTCACCAGCGCTGTTCCCTCGGCTCTACCTTCCTGCAGATTTCAGTTGCAACCCAAATCAAGCACACCTGCCTGTAATTATCCAGTGCAGTGCTAATCATTTAATTTCTCTCTCCGTGTCTCAGCGAACACCGCCTGTGACCCTGTGATCGAGGAGCATTTCCGCCGCAGTCTGGGCAAGAACTACAAGGAGCCCGAGCCCGTCACAAACTCCGTGTCCATCACCGGCTCAGTGGACGACCACTTCGCCAAGGCTCTGGGGGAAACGTGGCTGCAGATCAAGGCTAAAGGAGGCTCCAGCTCCCCGGACGCCTCTCCAAACACACACATGGTGAACCACAATCACTCCCCGTCCCTGGTGTCTTGAAAACAGGACCACAAACACACACACGCATGATTAGCAGCGCAGACGTATCGCTAATGTACATACCACCAGGACGAGCTCCTAAACTCTCCAAATCTGCTTATCTTACTGCTTTTCTAAGTATGCTAGTGTACTTTTTTTTTTTTTAGCATTATGGGATGCCCATATCTTTACAGACAGCTTTTATTTTGTTTGTTTGTTTGGTTCTTGAGATTTGAAAGAAAAGAAATCAGCCAGATATGATCTAACCATCTGCCTCAGATACCAAAGAAAACGCTGATGCAAACCTTTTTTACCCACAAGCCATTGCAAGCCGTTCTGTCTGTGGCATGCTCTCTCTCTCTCTCTCTCCCGGTGGAGCCTGACTCTGTATGTGTATACTTGAAGACAAACAAAAGCAGAGAAACGAAAGCGGAGGGCCTGGACTGATTTTGCACTATGGATGGATGGAGGTCGTGTCAGTTTAGTGTCACACACACACACACACATGTTAGATGTTCAGAAATGGCTCATGCAGACAGGAAGTGATCTCTTTTTATGGTGTTTATGGGAGAAAGCTGATCTTATTTTATTATTTCAGATCTGGCACTTGACATTAGTCTCTCCGGTGCTGGACCGCGGCAGACGTGGGCATTCTTCTCGTTTTGCGTTGGTTCGTTTGTTGGTTATTTCCTCCAGGCACTGTGGTTTGAGTAGAGTAGCCGGTTTAAGGTTAAGCTAGTGCTTTATACGTGCATGTTTTTAAAATAGCTGGTATCTATTATTGTGTAGACATTTCAATCGTAATACCTTTACTTCTCTCTCTTTATTCAGATTCGACTTTATTTTTGTCAGTAACAGTCCTAGATAAACTTACTGCTGGTACAGTTGTACTCCATATTATTCTCTTCTAGTCTTTATTGATGGTGGAAGCTGCCAGATACAGAGATCCGCCTCGGGACAGGCCGTCTATATATGAACGCTGGGCTTTTGTATGGTTGTTAATGGGTGGTTGAGGACGCACGACTTAAACTGCAGCAGCAGCAGCAGCTCTGGATGACTCTGCTGGAGCGCTGACAATCTGTACAACAACAGCAAGCGCATGCATGCAGGTGTGTGTGGCTGTGTGCATGCATGTGCATCCTTGTGTGTGTGTGTGTGTGTGCTTTTGTCCATGCGTGCATTCGTTCATGTTGCGTGCAAGTCAGTGTGTATGCGTGCTAGGGTTGGGCGATGTCGACCAATTTGGTACGATGTCTAATCATTGCGATGGACGATGGCTTTGTTGTCGTGGTGGTGAATTAATTATTTATGAATGATTAATTAATTCATAACGAATTAATTAATTGTAGCCTACCGTTTCAACTAGCTGAGCCGCATGGTCTTTGTTTTACCCATACCTAGGCCCACCCTGAATCTGCACACGCAGAATTAGCCAGATTTTCAGCCTTATTCTGTTTACTCACTTGTGGAAATTTAGATTTATTCAGTTTTGAAATTAATTCCAGTAATATTATTGACTAAAATGAAAATATTTATACGATTTATTTACAATATAGTTTGTAAAGTAATGTTTCTGTCTTTTAGTAGAGATATTATATGAGACACTTGCTTTGTTTACCATATAAACTGGATCTAATTGGATTTGCATTGTAAACATTAAATACAAGGTAATATTGTATTACTTCTTAGTTCATATATTACGGTTTTAGTTGTTCTCCCAAAATCATTCAGCATAAATCTGCAGATTTTTCACAACATTTTGTGCAGAAATAGCTAAAAATGTCCACAGATTCTGTCTGACCCTGCCCATAACCAAATCATAAATGAATGAAGATCAGTCACACAGATCACTTTTCCTGCAGGACTCTGGCATGAATAGGAGTGATCTGTGTCGGTATAATGGCGTCCACACACTTGGTTGGTAAAAAAAGATGCACAACCAACAGTATCTGAGGTTTACACTAAAATGACTGAGTACAAGCGTGAAGGCGGAAGCAGTGTGCTGACGCTGTGACGCGTTACCTGATAGATTCAAAAGAGCAAAGAGTCGTTAAATAGAGGCAAGATGAGTTAAATATCACCGTTAACAACTATAGTGAGACGCCATCCAGCGAGACATCCTTTATAAACTGTCCGGCGTGCACTTCTCTCTAGGGTTTGTGCTCGAAGCACCTGCTGACTGCCTGGAGCTCAGACGTGCGCATGCCAGAGTGTGTGTGTGTGCGTGTGTGCGCGTGTGTGTGTGTGTGTGTGTGAAACAAATGAAACAAATGAAAACAGAAGTCAATAATTCAACTCAATTATTCAGCCTGACGTGTTTACTGCTCCAAAATAGTATAAATCTTTCTCAAATTACAATATATTGTGTACAAAAGGGTAAAAGGTTTTGTGTGTGTGTGTGTGTGTGTGTGTGTGTGTGTGTGTGTGTGTGTGTGTGTGTGTGTGCGTGTGTGTGTGGTCAGCAGTATAGTGTGGATGGAGAGCTGTTCAGGAATGCTAGGTGTAGGCCAGTATCAGATTCTGATGGTATGGGTATGATACCCTTGGATATAAATATCACGGTTTCATGGTATTGAGATTGCTGCTCTAATATATTATTTTTAAATGTCTGGGTAAAATCAAAACCTTTTACCCTTTTGTACACAATATATTGTAATTTGAGAGACATTTATACTATTTTGGAGCAGTAAACGGGTCAGGCTGAATAATTGAGTTGAATTATTGACTTCTGTTTTCATTTGTTTCTAAAACATTTTTACTATTTGAAACGGCATCTAAAGCTGTTTTCTGCTGGAGATAGAGCTGTCCTCAAAACAAAACAAATGTAAATCAAAATCTTACTCGTGTACCTCAGGAGCGGTATAGCAGAACATTTTGACTCTTTTAAAACCTTGACTTTTCCAAACCGCGGTATACCTTCATCACGGTTGCCTAGCTAGGTGAAACTCCAGTGTGGATGTGGATCGTTTTCGTTCTAAAATGCCATCGTGTATTTCTCAAGAACAGGTTGCTGCTGTAACGGGGTGGAGGATCGGTATACCGGCTCAGCATTGTCTATCGACCCAACCCTAGTGCGGTCATGTGTGTCCATGTAGGGTTGCTCGATACGGGAATTCGGTATCAATCCATACTGAAATTCTAAACTCGTCCATTTCCCGCTAACGTTTGAGCACTGTTGACTGCGTTCTTAAACAGCACTGATTGGCTGTTGTGTTCACATGCTCAACAGAAATGACTGTGATTGGCCGTGAAGGTCATCAGTTCACTGAACTCGCCGCTGTTTACTGAGTGTAAACAAAGACACAGGCACACAGAGTGTTTAAAAGCCACGAAGCTCAGCTAGTTTGTCTATAAGCTGACATACGAGTGATCCGCTGATGAATCACGACTCTGAAACGCTCCGTGTGCCTGTATCTGTGTTTATACTCAGTAAACAGCGGCGAGTTCAGTGAACTGATGACCTTCACGGCCAATCACTGACATTTCTGTTGAGCATGTGAACACAACAGCCAATCAGTGCTGTTAAGAACGCAGTCAACAGTGCTCAAACATTAGCGGGAAATGGACGAGCTTTATTTCAGTGCTGATTGGTTCCCAATTCCAGTATCAAGACAACACTGTCCATGTGTGCGTGTGCATTCATTGTGTGTGTGTGTGTGTGCACATCTATGTTGGTGTGTGCATCGGTGTGCATGCATTCATGCGTGTTCGTATGTGTGTGTGTGTGTGTGTGTGTGTGTGTGTGCTTGCGTGCCTGTGCATGCGTGTTTGAAGTCTGCCATCTTACCTGCTTGTATTTGTTGAGCGCTTGTACGGAAACACAGAACATTCCTCCGCTAGGGCTCGTGCTGCAGGATTATAGTCAGATTAGCTACTAGCTAACGTCTGCAGAAACGGGAGACGCTAACATTCCTTCAGCTCAGATCATCATTATCAGACGATTCACACACTCTCGCGCAGGTTTTCAGATTTTCCTGAATCCGTCACACACACACACATTTCACTGCCAGATATCTGCGCGGAACACCACACACACACACACACGCACGCACGCTGTAGGTAAATCACTTAATTAAAAACAACAAAAAAAAGTTTTTATATAGGAACTATAAGACCATCATTACGCTGTGCGTAACGAATGTACAGAGAACACAAATCGTAGGTATTTTTTGAGGAACAATTAATTTGTTAATGATATGTAGCTATTTAATTTCCCTCGTCCTGTATTGTAATCATGCTCTTTTGTTTTTCTCGGAGTAAAAAAGTTGATCTTTTTTGTTTGTAGTTTTGTCTGTTTAAGGTTAAAGTGCAGGAACACAGTTATTCTATGAACACACACTGCGGTAGTGTAATAATAGCCACTTGTGTATTATTTCGAAGGCTACTGAGTCTCGACACACTTCTGAACGGAGCTTTCGACTGTCTCTGGAGACAATTGAACAAATCTTTCTCCACTCCATCATTATATATATATATATATATGTATGTTTTCTATTGGACGTGCGCTTCCAGGAGAACCAACGTTAGAACAGACGTTCTCTGCACCTCTGGATGAGATGTAAATCTGTATTATACCCTCATTTCATGGCCTCGGAATCAAACAAACTTTTGGCAGGCCATTGTTTTGTACTTTTAAGTAGCCTCAATGAACAATAAAGTGCTCTTAAACCACTGACGGCGTCTGCAGAGTCATGCTTTACAGGTTAACACACACACACACTCCTCTGTCGAATGCTCTTGGGGAGGATGGCAAGTTGATGCAAGTCATTTCTTAATTTTGTGCATATTAGATCTTTAAATACTGCATTTGTCATGCTGGAGGGATCATGAACCTTTGAGTTTCTCTCTGCTGTTGAACATTCAGCAGGGACTATAACTATTGAATGTGTCGACATTTTTATTATTTCCAAAGGTGCTGTTGACTTGTTGGTAACGACCAAAGAAACAAAACTAAATAGTTCACAAATAAAGTTCTGTGCAATAAACTGAAATGACATAAGGCAAAACTGTTGAACACATGAAGAAAGGAAGGTGTATTTGGGCAGTGAAAGCCCAGACAGCAGCTGAAATCTCTCAGTAGTTCTTCAGCAAGCCTCTGCCCTTCCTCAGTGTAAGTAAATATCAGCTGCTTCAGTTCAACAT
The DNA here is from genome assembly GCF_052040795.2 of Danio rerio. NCBI lineage: Eukaryota > Metazoa > Chordata > Actinopteri > Cypriniformes > Danionidae > Danio > Danio rerio. The sequence continues at coordinate 874,139 of NC_141031.1, forward strand.
CTACATCAGCAGGAGGATGAAGATCAAACCATTTCAGCGAGACAATGATCCAAAACACAGCCGAGGAGACTCTCAGATGCTTTCAGAGAAAGAAAATCAAGCTGTGGAATGGCCCAGCCAATCACCTGACCCCAATCCAATAGAGAATACAGAATGAAGCTCAGATTTAATAGACGAGACCCACAGAAGCATCAAGATTTTGACAGTGTTGACCACTGAGCCGCCTTTAGTCTTTCAGATCATCATTATTTACAGCACATGTGTAGCTGATAGAAGATGTGGAGATGTGCTGATGGCATGTTCTGATACAGACTGAGTTTTACTCTCAACAGACTTAAAAACAAGCAAATATTACACAGAACAAACACAGCGCTGTGTGAAGCTTCAGTTTTATTATCAGGACGGACAAAAAAAAAAGCCATGAAAGCAGACAGTGAACACACACACACGCACACACACATCAGCATGCTGTTATGGTCATTCAGGCCAGTGAAATTCAGCCTTTTAGAGAGTCTAAGAGTTGCAGCTCGAGTCTGCTGATTCATGTTTATAAGTACATTTAATAGAAGCTTAAATGACACTGCAGAAATGCTTTTATTATGTAGAGTTTGTCTTGTTTCAAGTCCAAATATCTCAAAATACTTAAGCATGTTCTAGACGAGCAAAAAAAAAAAAGTTGTCTCATTTTGAGTCAAAATTAATTGAGTTTTTTCCCTCAAAATAATCTAAAGAGGCGAGTAAAATAATGTCACATCAGAACAAAAACAGCTTCATTTCATCAAACACCACTGGCAGAAAACTGACTCTAAAAGAAGCCCACGTGTCTAGAAAATGCTTCTTGATTTAAGAATATTTCGATGAGAAACGAGACACAAACTCTGAGAAAAGCTTTGTTTTAGCAGTGGAGATCTTCAGATGAAGGATCCACACACTGGACAGATTTACTGTTATGATGTCTTCATGGAGGTTTAAGGGTTTTGCTGGAATGAATCAACAGTCTTCGCTTTCATTAAATAACAAATAATATAAGAATAATCTGTGTTTTGAAAACCTCTTTGGAATGACGGGTGAAAAACAGAATACATGTGTGTGTGTATATATGTGGACGTTTAATACAGATGATGCTGTGTGTCTGATGGAGACTCACAGGAGTAACGTGAAGCTTCAGATCAACATTTCCAGCAGTCTCTGAGCTGTTTCAGCATGTGAACACACAGATGAAGACGTTCAGATGCTCTCGTCGTCACTCATGTCCCAGATCTGCAGGACAGAAGAGGAGATTCAACATATAAACACTCGTCACAATCATCATACAGCGAAGACCAACACTGCAGCAAATACACAGTCAGCATACCAATACTGTAGTACAGTGTTTCTCAACCACCTTCCTGGAAGAACACCAGCTCTGCACACACTCCATGTTCCTCTAACTAAACACAGCTGATTTACATGATCAGCTCATCAGCAGAGACTGAAAGTGCTGTAATGTGTGTGACAGATAAAGGAGACATCCAGAACATGCAGTGCTGGTGCTCCGACAGGAATGTGGTTGAGAAACACCGCTGTAGTAGATACATAACTCAACATATAAAGCATAAATGATGCAGACATTGTGATATTAAAACTTTAGTGAAGGAAAAAACAGTGAAGAACCATCTACAGAGTAAGAATATTCTCTACAGGATGATCTACAGCAGGGGTGTCAAACTCAATTCCTGGATGGCTGAAGCCCTGCACAGTTTAGTTCCAACCCTGCTCCAACACACTTACCTGTAGGTTTCAAACAAGCCTGAAGGACTCAATTAGTTTGATCAGGTGTGTTTAATTAGGGTTGGAACTAAACTGTGCAGAGCTGCGGCCCTCCAGGAATTGAGTTTGACACCTGTGCTCTACAGGAATATGGTCATCGTCGATCTGTAAGGTTTTATCTAACATTTTTGTCAGAATTGAGTCATTCACATTCTTATTAAACAAACTTATTTACACTATATGCTGTTTTTAATAAGTTGTTTACATTTTAAGACTTTTTATTTAAACAAACAAACTCTAGTTTAGTTCTTTCTTTGAGCCAATTATTATTTCAAATGCACCAATCAGGCTCAGCTTTCAAAATCAGAGTCGACTAAATAAAGCGGCGCCACACAGAATCAAGTAGAAATCTGAAACTAAAAAGATGTGCAAATGTGATGATTTAGAGACAGTTTTTTGACATTGTGATGAAATCTTATATTTTACATTGTTGAAAAATAAACGGTTATTAAAAAATATATTATATTAAATGTGAAACATATTTTTATGTGTGTGTATATAGTCAGTGAAACATTAGACAACTCATCTGCTCATTGTTTTCCTTTAAAGTTTCCTTTAAATTTGATATTAAGCTTGAAGTGCAAAAACTATTGAATTCATAGAGCATATCATTCAATAAATATAATTCAATCAGTCATGTGAAGCATTACAAACATCTGCACTGGACTAAATGTGTAGCACAGCAGTGTTTGCCTAAATTGAACAAGAAAAAACAATTAAATCCTAAAGCAAATAAATAATATAGAAAACAAAAATTAAACCTTCTCAATCATCAACACATTTATATGTTTTAACTAATTTAATAAGCGGACTGATTGTATTTCTTGAAAAGTCATGCTTCAATCTGCCAGATGGAAAGATCAGACGCTTCTCTCTGCATTCACCCTGTCTGTTTTGCTCCAACCTGCACATCTAAGAGAACTTCATTTACATTTAGAGCACATGTAGGGTCTCTGTCATGTTAAAGTATGTAAGAGATCTGCTACACACACATGATGTTTCCTATAAGGAACGCAAAAACTTTCAATATCTCAAGATCATTTAGAAAGCAGACAGAGCCTCACTCGGGTAAAATAGTTGAGTTAACAATACCCCAACATATAAGCAGGTTATTATAGCACCTTCCCAACTATGGGTTATTTTGATTAAATTTGTGTATTACTAATGCTACTGTTCATTTTATAGTTATGGCTGTGTAAATAACATACAGTTTATGAAAATGTCTATTTCCATTATATTTTAGATTCTGAACGCAGTGCTTTTATCCATATGATATAGGTCAGTCATGAAGCGTGCGGTTGTGTTATTAATAATTAAAAGCGCTGTTGAAACGGATCTAAAAAACACGACACGGAGAGGTCATTTGATAAAAATAGCTACAATATTATTGTGTTAGAGCTTTAATAAACTTTATAATGCAAAAACAACATTACATACGCATATTAATACAGCTGTTCTGTGACAGTTAAATCAGTCGACTGCTGAAATTCAACATTTACAACCCAACTGGTTACGTTATTCCTAAATAACCCAATAAAGGTTAAAAGTAACCC